>NW_026598224.1:27400-48341 GCF_029784155.1 Uranotaenia lowii | reverse complement strand
CTAAAACTTTTTTTCACAACTTAGCGTAATTCAAAATTGTTTTCTCAGGTATAGCTACAAAAAATGTTCAAATCGACTGAATTTTGACTCTACTATTCCTATACTCCATTGGCAAGCGTGAAATGTTTCTCATGGTGGCTCCAGAGAGCACTTATAATTATTATCTGCCAACATGAATCTGCGAAGATGTAGAAAAACAGTGTTCTGTGGTTTGATTTACACAGGGTGGCCACAGAACCAGGAAGATCGGGAAAACCTGAAAATTGAAAATCGTACCGTGAAAACCGGGAAAACCCAGAAACTTAGACCCAAAACCGTGAAAATTAACAGAAGGAAACCGAAATTCAGTTTTGGTTCTAAGATAAGGGATTCAACCCAAAATTCAAAATTAATTTCCAAGTCAGAATTCAACAGTTCATAAAGTGTGTAAGAAGAATATCATATATTTTTAAATTTAGAAACTACTCTGATATCTCTTCAATTACCTCTAAATTGAAAAAAAAAACTCACTAATTTTACCGGAACATAGAGTTTAAAACTGCTGCGGAGAATGAGATAAGAAATTCAAAAAGTCTCTTAAAATTGGTTCAAGTATCGAACATAAAAAAAAACTATCAATCATATAAAAACAAGCAAATTAATGTTAAACATGGAATCCAGAACTCTTTTTTGCAAATTTTGGATCTTCATTTCCAAATTTGCAACAAATAGTTTTGGATCCAAAGATAGATGCTAATATTATAATATTCTAGTGATAGTGTTTAATTCAAGAGTTAAATATAAAAAATTCGTCTTTGTGCACGGCCACCGTGTTTTTTGTAGCTTAAATAATAAATTTGACTTCGCCGAACATTTGCAAAGTCGAAAAGGAAACCATCTCCTGTCCGCGCACTGTTTTTAAAATTAACTTTTGTCGACCACTGGTCATAATTTATCCAGAATATTTCAAATTACACCTTTTTAAGCTTGAATGTTCCTTTGAAAATTTGCGAAAATTTCGAATAAACTGATTTCTAACCTCATCCGTGGCGAAAATTGAAACAAAATTTAGAAAAATCCAGTGAAAATTTTTCCTCTTTTCATGAGAATGTGTTTATGTCGATAGAAGGCACTATGTAAATTCTTCAAAAATGTTTAAATGATTCAACATTGTATGGTACTTCCCTCGAAATACAAATATTTGTGTTTTGAATGAAGTTTTAAGAAAAAAATCCTTGAATTTGAATTATGTTAAATATGCAATAAAATTTAATATTTTTAGTATATTATTTTCGATAGAACAAAGCAACAAAATTAACGTTTTCCCGTTAGTCCGGATGTGTCGAGAGTTGATTCGATTATTTGGAAGGGTGAAGAAGAAGAATTAAGAATAAAGAAAACCAGATTATTCCTGAATAAAGTAGATGTCTGATTGTCTGAATTTAAAAAAAAGGTGAGTTAAATACATTAAAATTCTTATACGATATGCTGTTCATTTTTTAAAATCTGCCCACTTATTGCAACGAGTTTTAGTTCATAAATACTGGTTGAAAATTCTTGATTTCGAGTTCAATGATTCAGGTGGATGTGAGTCGTCAAACAAGCTAAGCTATAAATACTGGTAAAAATTCTTGAAATTTATTTCCGATCTTTCATTTTGATAACAAAAAGGATTTGTCTTTATGGTCCATGCACTGATTTGAATTTAGCTGATTAAAAAATTTTACCAACTGAATTTGAAATTAAATATGTTACATCTCGACAATCACTGGAGCTAATATTACATTTCACCAGGCCCGTGCGAAGGATCCGCTCATGGGGGGGGGGGGGGGGGTTTTCAAAATTCAAAATTCAGAATCCAGATTTCAAGGTTTTGAATCATTCCTCTTTCAGGCAAGTCATCAATAATTTATTTGAAATGATGCTTCTTATCCTTAACTAGACATTTGCTTAAAAATAAATACTAAGAAGTCAAGTTTACAGATTTAACTTCAATTTTCCCGAAAACACAGAAAACGAATGCGATTTAAAATTTTGATTTAAAACCAGAATTTAACAATCATAGAAATATGTGCAATTTAAAAAAAAACACCCAGATTTAAATAGAATCTAAATCCGAATTCAAAAATAAATTTCAGGACAGATAAAAATTAATCATGATTTAAAATTTTTCAGCAAAACGATAATAATTCGTCTTAATCAACATTCCGTTTTCTTCATTTTCAATCCAAGGCTTGATTTAAAAATTTTGCTGTATTATCATGAACATTAAAAATGTTTATTCACGATTTGAATTATAAAATCATGATTAAGGAAAAAAATCCATTTTGAACTAGAGATAATTTGTTCAAAACATCCTAGCTACTTCATGATTAAATTTAATTTGATCTATATATATAAAAAGCAATTTCTGTATGTTTGTTTGTTTGTTTGTTTGTTTGTCCTCTATAGACTCAGCCGTCTTAAGAGCTAGAGGTCTGAAATTTGGCATGGATGCTCATTAGGGCCAGGAAAGATGAAAAATGTTTTCAGATTTTCGGATGACCCCTTCTGAAGGGGGTCGTCCATACAACACAAATATTGTTTTCGCGATATTGACGTTACTTTTCGTCGGATCGTGTTGAAAATTTGTACATGAGTGTTTTGAGAGACGAGCAATCGATTTCAGGTGTCAAATTTTGTGTAAGGGGTCGGCCAAAGGGGTTGTCCATATTAACTGTTCGCTGTTTTTGCGATATTGACGTTATTATACATCGAATTCAGATGAAAATTGGTACACGATAGTTTTGAGGGACGTGCATTCGATTTGAGGTATCAAATAAAGTGTAAAGGGCCGGCAAAAGAGGTCGTCCATATTAAATTTTCAGTATCTTAGTAATATTGACGTTATTATACATCGGATTGGGATGAAAATCTAGACATAGGAGTTATTAGGGACAAACAACTGATTTCACTTATCCATACTAAAATCAGGGGTCGGCCAAAAGGGTCGTCCATATTAACTATTCTCTGTTTATGCGATATTGTCGTTTTTATACATAGGATTCAGACAAAAATTGGTACACAAGAGTTTTGAGAGACGAGCAATGAATTTCAGATATTAAGTTCAGTGTAAGGGGCCAGCAAAGGGGGTCGTCCATATTAACCTTTCAATACTTTTGCATTATCGTCGTTATTATACATCAGATTGGGATGAAAATTTGCACTCGGTAGTTTTCAGGGACGGGAAACCGTTTTTAGATTTCAAATGTTGCCAGGGGTCGACGAAAGGGGTCGTCCATATAAATTAATTTTTCAATGTTTTTGGCAATATTGACGTTATTATGCAATGGATTGCTTTGAAAATTTGCACACGGCAGTTTTCAGGGAAAAGGGATCGATTCCAGATATCAAAGATTGTATAAGAGGCCACCGAAAGGGGTTTATCGTTGTTATGCAACGATTGAGTCGAAATTTATACACGGGGTATTTGGCACGGTCAATTGAATCCTGATTTCAAATTTAGTAGCAAACGACAAACAAAGTGATCGTCCAATATTTTTGCAATTATAACTTAACAATAGATTAAGATGTGCATCTGGAAAATGCTTGACAAGTGACTTTCATACAAACTGTTCATGGCATATTCCAAGTTGAAAGCGAAACGGAGTTCGTATGGGATCAGCTAGTACAGAAATAAATATCTATATTGTTTCAAGAGTTACAGTGATCAAAATCAGATATAAAATCAATTTATTATATTCGAATTCTTCCAGTTATCATGCTAAAAAAGTTTCGTTTTTGAAGTACACAATAATAACTTCATATATTTAAACAACAACATGTTCATTTCATCATTGACAACTTCTTCTGTCAAAGTAAAGGTTGGGGAATGGTTGATTTCTGGAATGATCAATTAGAATTTGATGAAAATTAAATACACTTAGGTCTTTTTTTAAGCGGTTTGATTTTGCTCAGTTTTTCTAACATGGCTTCTTTCACGCGGTTATTTTTGCCATGGATATGATTTTTCTACTTGGATATGATTTTTCTACTTGGATATGATTTTTCTACTTGGCTCTCACGAATCAACACGTTTTTTGAGCGAAAATATTCCAAGTCCTATACGTTGAAGACGGAATTCATACCGTGTAAAAAAAACCTTAGTGTAATGAATTACGAAATTTTTTGTAGCCGTCAATTGAAATATTGGGTTCTTAAAAAACAAAAGCTAGAACTATGTTTTTATATTCTTCAGAACACAAAAATTCAGCCTTAAAAAACAATGAGAAACTTATTAAAATGATTAAAAAAAAATGAAAAAATTGGGTCATTAAAATAATTTAATTTATGTGAGAATTAAGAAAAAGAGTTGAGCAAGCTACATAAATATACTCATGAAAGGTTTTTTGAAAACCTAAAAAATGAATCAAAATCTGCTGATTAATTTAGATAAAAAAATAAAAAAAGTTTTTTTTCTTGATTTTGATAAGTAGGTTTTGACAAAATTTGCTCGGATATTGCTCGGATTTAGGATGAGAATTTTGAAATAAAATGTCCGAATTTTGCCAGGTTTTAAGATAAAAGAAGTATAGTATATAATAAATAGTATAATTGGAGTAAAGTGAACAAGACAAAGACTGCAAAAAAAATTTTCAGCCGAAACGAATATTACTTGCGATCTTGGGGGAACTGGATAATTGATTTGAAGCCTTTCTTTTTTATGTTTTGAAGTTTTGTCAAAAAAGAAATTTTTTAAATGATTTTCAATTATTTTCAAAAGTGATTTCAAAAACCAAAGCTGTTAGATAAAAACCTCATTGCATATTTGGATTCAAGGCACTAAAATTAATCAAAACAAGATTTTAAATCCTTTGCACCTAGGAAAAATGTGAAATACAATTGAGGCTGAAATTGGTTTCTTGAGAAATATTTCATACCAGCATAAATTTGAGATGACTTTTACCTTTTTTTTAGATACAAAGTGATGTGTTATAAAGTCATCGATACTAGGTTTTTCTTTTTATTTTACTAAATATGTTGAGTATCGTGAGTTTTCAACACCTGTCACATGGTCACCAACAAGTGATACTTAGAATTTGTATTCTTTGAATGAGTTTTGAAGTTCAAATGGTTGGTTTCAAATTTTAGTGACACTCCTTAGTAAAAACCCGTTCCAAATACGAGTTAAGGTTTTTGTCTGTCAAGATTTGAGTTTCAATACAAAAGGATAATTGAATTGCAAATTGAAACCTACAATTGATTAGATGAGTGAACGTAATATACAGTCGTAAAATGAAATGTCTTAGGCTTAGAGAGTGATTTAAGACAAAATTCCGCCGGAGGCGAGCCAATTTTCTGACATGTTTATTAACACTTATTTTTAAACACCTTTTGGGATCAAGTGATTTCCCACTAAATTCATTTTTTGTACTGAAAATTTGAATTCAAAAAATCTTCATGGGGGGGGGGGTTAAACCCCTAAAACCCCCCCCGTTCGCACGGCCTTGCATTTCACATTTTTTAACTAAATCTGTGATGTTTTATATTGCAGAATATCGTTATCATTGGTCTACGTTTTTATAGTTTTTGAATTATTTTTCTGGGTGTAACAACAGGCGTGAAGTTTAAGACGAGATTTTTGGTATTTAGTCCTAAATGTGCGGAGGATTTAAAAATCAGATTGGAAATTTATATCGATAACACAAGGCAGAAAAAATCACGCAATATTAGCCCACATTTTCGATATAAATGCTGAAAACGGTTAAAAAATCCATTTTTAAAATTGATGCAATTTTTTGCAAAACTATAGATCAGAACTTGACAAAGATATTAAAAATAAAGGTTTTAATTCAATGATCAACTTTCGCGAAGACTTTGCTTCTGAGAAAAAAGGGATTAAATTTACCGTGTTGTCATTTCTTTTCCAATCCAATTCAGCAAAAATGGAATTTCGACGAAATTTGAATGAACAATATTCAATCCTCAATATTTCTTAAGATATGGGTCAAAAAGTTATGCCGACTTAAGCAAAGTTGTCGGATGAGTTAAAATATTCAAATCAAATACTCAAAGACTTTTCGAATGATGTTAGAAATAGATTTTATTAAATTTTTTGAAGAGTTTTATTTCTAAAACCAAAATATCTAAGCAAGATATTTGAACACTTAATTGAACAGACAGGTTTAAAATCTGTTTTATGTGTTCATGTAGAGGCTTTCTAGTTTGTCAGTTAAAAAAGGAAAATTTTAAAATTTCTTTAAAATCTATTTTATTTTACTTCAGGAAGCTGAAATCTTCAAAAATCAAACACAGGAACCAAACATGATTTTTCCTTGTGTAATCTGAATTCGAAATTCAAGTTTCCTTTGTATTACCGATAATATATTAATATTCAGGTTAGGGATTGACTTTTATACTATAACCGCATTTCTAGGTTGTTGAATTAGATTCAAATTTCTCAACAATATTTGTGTAATCAACATTCAGTTGTTTTTATTCATAACTTGAATTCAAGTTTCCTTCTTTAATACTCATTTTTGAATTTTATGAATTCAGAAATAAGGTCGAGAAAAATTAGTAAAAATAAATGAGACTAAGAATTCTGAATAACATTGAAAATTATTTTGTAATTATTCAGAATTAAAACTAAAATCATTTTGCCAAATCTCTCGTTTTTCGCTTTCCGATTTAGACAGTTACAAAAATAGCTTAAACGTTTTATATCTTAAAAATCAAAGACTGCTCAAAAAAATGTTGCTCAAATGTGATAAACTTTCAAAATTTGGTTCTGTGGAGGTATATTATGTTCAATTTTAATATATTTCGATTTAATTCCACATATAGATTCCAGTATAGATTGAAAGTTTTAGCTCAAGATTCAGTATTCCGTTTTTTTTAAAGCAAGTTCATATCAGGATTTGGAAATTATCTGCTGATTTTAGTTTTATTCATATTTGAAATTTTGTTTTCATATTTCAAAGAATATTAACTAAGAGAGCTTCTGGTTTTTAATTCTTTAAGTCAATTTCAGGTAATAAGGCTAAAATTACATTTATCTTTAAATCTTGATCGAAATGTTAAATAATTTTAAACATTTTATCACGGATTAAGTTTGGGTGACTTATATCGATTTGAACAAATAATTTAAAAGATTTTAATTAAACTGCTAAAGTTGCTTAAAAAAACAGTCGTAATATTGAATTTTGCAAGAAGATTCAATTTCATAACGCAAAATTTTCGAACAAAAAAAAAAAAAATAATTTTTGAACTTGAAATTGCAAGAACACAAGCTCGATCCTTTCCTTGGACCCATATCTTTTCGTAAATTCGATATATTTCACAGATATGTAGGGGAGAGTGGGGTATCGTGGGCCATGGGGAAACGTGGGCCACTTTTAATATCTCAGGTGTGTGTTGAGATAAAAATCTCAAACCAACTGTCATCGTCGTCGCTTTGCGTGATCATATATTCCTATATTTTGTTGAATGGAATACGCATCATATGCTTTACCTATTAATCAATCTAAAAAAAGTTAGAAAAATTTACTTACATAATTAAAACAACACCCGCAAACTTCATCGATGGGGAACCTAAAGTGCATAACCAAAATATGCTCATACGCTTATGATCTTTGATTTGTCATGATCTTTCACATGGAAAAGGAATTTTTGATGAAACATCAATAAGTCACACAAACGCAACCAATTTGCAAATCATAGCTTGTGGGGAATCATGGGCCACACTTCGTGAACCACCTATATTTTTATCTTTTTATACACATTCAGAACTTAAAATACGTTTTACCTATCTGTAAAGTTTTCTTATGCCAAATGAAGAGTTATGAAAAATATTTTGTCCATCCTATATAAGAAATTTTGCCAAAACGTTCGCGAGCCAGGTTTTGGAATCTATGCGATCAGACACAGCTCTCTTTTTTATTTGATCATCTGAAATGGCTTTAAAATATCGAAATGGATTAGGAAATCACAGTTTTGGGTCAACTCATAAACTTTGCATGTTATTTGGTCAATTTGGATTAGGTGGCCCACGATTCCCCACCATTTTTCAAAATCCAAAAAACATTGCTTTTTTTCAAACAATCAGAATTTGGGGAAAATAAATTATTAAAAATTTAAAAAAAATACCTTATGATACCTTGAAAATGTAGAAAACCATACCATATTTTATTTTCATTTTATCCTTTATAACAAAGAAGTTATGGAACAACGAAAAAAAGTGGCCCATGATTCCCCACTCTCCCATATATTAAAAAAATCCACATATTTATAATATGGCAGATTAATAATTTGTTGCGGCCAACAAAATTGCATTTTTTCATCTGTTGAGAGTGATTAGTAGGTACTAATTTTTATTTCTAACATGCTTAAAACTAACATTTTATTTCTCTAATTTAAGTTCAATTAATGGGATAATTTGTAAATTTTTGTATAACTTATACGTTAAAACTATTCAAACACATTTCCAGCTTGCATATTAAGCAAAGAACTAACACAGAAAACAGAAACAGAAGTTATAGATGGTTTTGTGGTTTTAGTTTCAATACAGATAAATACAGATTTTTTCACGAGCCAGCCCAATAATTGATATGAAGTACGTTCTAAGCAGCTCAAAATTCAAGTTCTTATTGATACTTTTTCAACTTTCCAAACAAGTCTTAATGACCTTCTATTCAGCTTCCAGCAGCCTTATTACTATCGCCTAGGATTAACTTTTAAAATGTATTAGAAGAGTGATTATAACTCAATTTTGAAACGTATGGTTCTGGTAGTCCACGTTTCTTCCTGTTCCTGTGTTCCAGATTTCTCTGCGTTCTCTGCTCCATGGTAGGCCCAACCGGTTTATGTTTTTGATTATTTTAATGTCTTTGTGTTAAAATAATTGAAAACATGAAGAAAGACAAGAAGAATAATAAAACACTTTTATTGTTCTTTGGGACTCAGACATAAGTTCTGGCTGTGGAAGTACGATTAGTGATTAGTGATTAGTGTATTAGAAGAGTGATAATAACTCAAAAAAACCTTGGTTGAGTTATTTTTTAGACATCGACTGTATATTTTAATGTATGTTTTTATCGTCACATCAGTCATCGTTACTAAGAGAGAAAAATTATGATTAACGGAGGGAAAAAGAAGAGAAAAGAGAATACCAGCAAGTATCTTGGGAAACATTCAGGATAATCTTTGAAATATGAAACTAACATATATGAAGTTCATATCTGAATGTACTAAAGCTATGATCATTTAGTATCCGGGCACTTTATTTCGGTGATAGCTACATTACTGGAGTTCGGATAAGCAAAACTTTAGCAGTGTTGTGTTGGTTATGAAAAGGACTATCTTGTCTATTTTTTCAGATTTTTAAGTTAACGTGTGTTGAAACACACGTTAACTCAAAAATATCTCAAGATATTTACGATGCAGGAAGACATGGTAAAAAAAATTTCACACAATCGTCTCGGAAATTCTTCATTGTCGACTTGAAAACTCATCAATTGTTGTTTTTTTTATTTTTTTATTTGCCTAAATGGTTAAGAAGTATAAAAAGTCACTCTAGGATGCTTACGAAGTTCAAACCAAGCATCGGAGTGGAGCCCCTGATCTCAACTATGGTAAAAAGTATATGCTTATTGGGAATAACTGAATGCAGACCTCTTGACTATGCAGTAAATCCGTTTCCGGCAGGCAAAAAGTGTTGCCTGACTATGAGAAACCACGTGAATAATTAATAGTGAACAATTCCATAGATCGCAATCTGTGCAACCGGTTTTTACGCAATGTGACATGTGTGTTCTGATGGACAAAGAAATTTATGTTAAAATCGAATTTAACAGGTCAAACTCTTCGAGATGCCGACTCCAGAAAAGGTTCCAACAAGATTCGAATTGGTTTTTTCAGGTGAATTTGTGTGAAATATGATGATTTTGCAAAGGTTTCACTTCTGTGGTAAAAATAATAGATCAATACATGGCTGTAAAAGTGTGCATAGATAGAAAAAGAGATTTTATGATTAAGTAAGAGTATTTCTACAATGATTGTTATAAGTCGTGAAAAAAATACTACTTCCTCAACTGTGATGTTGCAATCAAAACTACAAAGTCGTATGTTTGTCTTTAAACTTTTCCATTCTGCATGGTTCCTTATCAACATTCGTCAAAAAGTTCGTTGCCACATTCAGTTCCTTTATCAGTTCGTGTCGTCGATTTTTTCGCTAGGTTAAGGACGCATCATCATCATGTGGATGAACGCACTTACTCCGGCCGGTCACGAAAACAAGCGTGGTGTAGTTGTGCTGTGACGAAGAAGAATCTCCCTCTTATCGGAATCGTGGTTGCTGCACGAGACTTGAGCCGGCACGCTCGCTTAACCGAAGACCTGCCTTCGGTTTCATCTGTTTCGTCTATGCGTCATTGATAAGGACTTCGCAGAGAAGCGTTTTTGATTTTACATATTTACTTTATCAGTGACGACGACGCCGTCTGGCCGGCTTCCCAAAACTTTTGACACAGATATCGTATAGGTACAAACGAAAATTAGTCGACTTGCTTAGAAATGATTGTGGATCCAATGATTGAGTCAGTTTTTAACTTCTTAACAGTTTTATCCTACATTACATTTAATATCATTTTTTAAACCCTCATCATTTTTAGTTATCATACTTTCAAAATATGACGCGTCGGCTTTCGACATTTTTCCGCTGAACAATGAGATCGTGTACCGACTGGAAGCCGACGTTACTCTGGTTCCGGATTTTCATCTACATTCGAACTACATCTGGACCCTGGCCGGTAGACTTCACATTCAGCGTTACGACACCAACAACCTGGCTCTTAAGGTAGGATTTTTTCCCCCAATTTCATTCCCAAATTGATAACTTATTTTTCAACAAACTTTAAACGAATGCATCTAGATAACATTGGATGAGGATCGATTCCCGGATCAGAGCAATGTGACTGCCCTGATGGAACCCTTTCGGGTGGCACTTTCCAACGATAGTGCGGTGTTGAGTGTTCTGTTCAAGGAGCACGAACCGATTTGGTCCGGAAATATCAAACGTGCGGTAGCTTCGCTCCTTCAGGCGCACGGGGACAATCCGGGAGCGTATGTAGTGGACGAGATGGGTATATTCGGCAGCTGTCCGACAGAATACTTCGTAGTGAACAAGTCCAACGTTTTTGAAATTTCCAAAACGTACGACATGGGTCAGTGCAACATTTACCCGGGGGCAATTTATCTGACCCGAAGTAATATCCCGTTGAACGTTTGTACGGCGAACAAACAGAAGCAAGCCATCACGTCCAGAATCGCAAACTATAAATTGAAGAAGGTGGAACCCTACCGTTACATGTTGGTTGAAATCGATGGCACCATGAGAACGAACGTCAGGACCTTTGAATCCTACTATCCGCAGTTTTTATACACCAAGGTGCAGTTGAAGTATGAGACTCACAGTGCGATCGAAGGTCCTGAGAAAATCTTCGACATAGGTCAGGGCATGGCACTACTCTTCAGCTCGATTCTCTTTGTAAGTCCGGACGCTGAAGCTACCGGAGGTCGGAGTCCAAAATCCAAGGACAAACTGGTTAAACAAACCGCAGCTCTTCTTAGCACCCTAGCTGATAACCTGGAATCCATGGAATCCAAGTTGAAGGAACCGTACGACGAAACAGTATCCGAGATCATCCGGCTAATGGGTACTATGGACTTGGAAACCCTAAAAATGCTTTTCGAGGAAATCGATTTGGGAACATCCTACAGACAGGAAACCGCACGGAACATCCTCATAGAAATAATCCCTCGCACCGGAACGAACCCTAGCATTCTGCTGACACGTGATCTGATCATCAATCAGCAGGTGAATCCAACGACGGCGGTTCAACTGCTGATATCGCTGCCCTTCTACATGGCCGAACCATCGATTGAGCTGGTGAAGGAGTGCGAGGTTTTTCTTAGCTTTGGAACCGATCGGCCCGACATTAAACATGCGGCTGTCCTCAGCTACGCCACCATGATCTACAACACTTTCGTGGCCGGAAAGATGACGTCGGATGTTTTCGAGAAATATGTGAAGATTTACTTCGATATGTTTTTGAGTAAGTATTTCAAGAGAAGGTAGCGGCTGGAAAAAAATGCGATTTTTTTTTTGTTTTGTTATTCACCTGATTTGGCCTCCATCTTTGATAATTGAATTTGCTTAAAAAATCCTCAAGATAAGATGGAAAATGAATATCTATCAGGATATTTCTCCTATGTGGTGCTGTTTTTGGCAAACATTGGTTGGCCCAAAACTCATGGTCTAATTTCAAGACGAACTTGATGTTTTAACATGTTGTGTACCGTAAACTGGGGGAACTTAGATCACCGGGGTAACTTTGATCAACATGAAATTTTTGCAGAGTATCATCATTAACTAAATCTGAAGTTGAAATATCTGAAAATTATTTTCTACGTTTGAAAGCCTATAAATTTAGTTTCCATTAATTAAACTTGGTTTGTAGTTGAATATTTTTTTTGCTTTATTTTTAATGTAGTTTTAAAGTTTTAAAATATCTGTTTTTTTCGGGAGTTCAAAACAAACACGTTTCCTGATAAAATGATAGCAATTAGAAGCAAATGGGTTGTTTTATATGAAAGTTTAACTTTTTTCCTTTGAAGAGTTGTAGTTTAAGAGTTATTTATATGGTCTTTCTATGATAATTTTTGGATATAAAAAAAAACGGACATTTTCTAAGAGAAAGCCTGTATAGAACAAATGGCTAAATATCCTATCAGATGGCTAAGTTTGAATGAAAAAATAACATAAGAACAGTGGAAGGACCTAGGAAACTGCATGAAGGTGAAATTCCATTTCTTTTTTATGCCCAGAAATATTGAGAAATGTTTATAATTTTTGCCCCTAAATGTATGCAGCAATATTGTCTATTTTTTGAGTATATTTGTATTTGAAAGAAAACGTTAAAAAATTCAATCGAGTCCAAACAAAAAATTAATGTTATTGATGTTTTAAGCCTTCTGTGCTAATTGGCATCAAAACAATAATTTTGAGGATGTTACGATACGTTAAAACCATTGTGGTCAAAGTTACCCCGAAACATGAAATCTGGTTTTATAACAAACATTTAGTTATATGTAGCCACTAATGTCGTTTGAATATTCTGCTATCAATGATAATGCTTTAAACTCCTTACCTCAGTAAGTATTTTAGAACTTTTTAAAGATACAAAAAAGCAATCCCTTCCAAAATAATCGAAAATGAATCAAAAAAGTGATCAATGTTCCCCCAGTTTACGGTACTCAATTTTTTTTTGTTAAATGGCGTTCGTTAGAAATAAGTTGTTCGAAAGTTTTAAAATCTTGTTGAGTAATATTTTTTAAACGTTTAATTTTTTGCCAAGTGAATCTAAGCTCAGCCAAAAAAGACAAAAAAATTAAAACTTGACATATAATTATAAATATTTAAAAAATACAAAAATTACAAAAATGACGAAAATGATAAAAGTGACTAAAATGGTGAAAATGCCAAGAATAAAAGTAATGATAAAACTGACAGAAATGACAAAAATCCAAAAACGATAAAAATTACAAGAATGCAAGGATGACAAATAGTACAAAAATGACAAAAAAAAAATGCAAAAATGAAAACAGGAACGTACGGGAGGAACAAAAAAATCAATTTTTCATCAATAACTTTGCCGATTTCTTTTGAATATGGTTCTCCTTAAGGCTTTAATTATGACAAATATTTCATCCCAAGAACGCATTTAGATTAAAGTTAAGATGAAAAAGTTATTGAGCTTGAAGCCGAGCAAACATTTTTTTGGGTAGCATTCATCATTGTTCAGGCGTCAAATTGTTCGAGATATGTTGATTTATCAGTTATTCCGTCAATTTCAGATATGAACATTTAGGAAAACGTTGATGAGGTCTAGAGGATGGGCTCACGCGAGTCTGGAAACCCAGGCGTGCTGGGTTCGATTACCGGTATCGCCAAGAAAACCTTTGGGTTCAAATCTGATTAGTGGCCGACAGGCACGATGCGTTTCATTGCATAAATAACTATATAAAATATAAAATTCAGAGGAAATTCATCTGGGGTTAATCTGAAGAGACTATCGCAAGCGGAGTGAATTGCCAACTGTGGAAACCACATAATGCCAAAGTGAATTATAACCACCTCATCGAAGTGTAGGTAAAGGAGAGGTCTGTTACCTTAGCGATGCATGACAACGATATAGTGAGCTACAACGATAGATAGCATTCATGCTTCGGTTCTTCATGTCGAGTTTGGCCCACACACCAATCCTTATAGGTCTTTAAAGGTTGGATGCCTTCCCTCGACGAACCATCGGCCGAGGAAGCCTGAAGGGTGTCCACGATGAAATTGATACACTATGAAATTGCTCTAACTTTTCCACCGTTGGGTAGAATTTAATGAAAATTTTGGTGGATTTAGTTCATAGTGCATTGTTTACATCCTGCAAGTTTTGAAGTCCTGTGATCAAAACTCGCGGAAATGGAGTCGAAAGAACAGCTAGTGCGTAATGAAATCTTGCGAATTCATCAAGAGAATAAGAATCTATCGCACCGTTCCATCGGTGCGATAGATTCTTATTGGTGCGATAGGAATCGCGAATTCCACGGTGTCGCGAGTGATTAAGCTGTTCGAGGGACGATTGACCTCCGATCGGAAGCCCACAAGTGAAGGAAAAAGTGTTCCGTACAACATCAAAAATCACAACCGCATAGTTGGGGCCTTCAACCGAAACCCGAACGCATCCGTTCGGGATGTGGCTAAGAAGCTGCACCTTAGTCGAAGTTTTGTCCAGGAGGCCAAAACTAAGGCTGGACTTCGAACGTTTAAGCACTGATCATAGTTTAAGGTACAAAAGGCCCCTAATCGCGACGAGAAGCAGAACAAGTCCGCCAAAACCCGTGCCAGGAAGTTGAACCTCAACATGCTGACGAACGTTCAATGTTGCATCATGGATTACGAAACATATATGAAGGCCGACTTCAAACAGATCCTCGACAACCTGTTTTTCAAGGCCACGGATAAGTTCAGCGTTCCGGAGCATGTCCGCACTCAGAAGATGCAAATTTGCTAATAAATTCCTGGTTTGGCAAGCCATCTGCACGTGCGGGAAGCGGAGTGCACCTTTTGTGACCCAGGACACGATGAACGGTGTCCATGAAAGAGTGCCTCCAGAAGCGGCTGCTTCCTCTTCTGAAGGCCCACAACGTCCCAACAATCTTCTGGTAGCTTAGCTGCTGCTTAAGAAATGACTGCATTCTCAACTACAATATTTATAGAGAGGCCTAGTAGTGAAATATTCCTGACAGCCCTATCCAAATGTTCAGGAGATGTTGAAGCTGTATTATAGATAGACGAGAATTTTTGGGCAAAGAGATCACAGACTCTACGATCAGAGTTCGCCGTATTGTCATCCAGAAACATTTGGGTTGGCAGACCAGGCTCATTCCGCTGACTTTTAACATGTTTCCAAAACGATTTTGGTCTGAACTTAAGATCACGTATAACTCGAACTAAATAGTTTTGGAGACAACGTTCACTGACTTTTTGTAAGCAGAATTTAGTCTACGAAAAATGGCCTTAGTGTAGGAGGATGTTGACTTGTTATAATTTCATAGGGCACATTTTTTGCCATCTTTAGTCGTCGTAGGTCTGTTGTGATCCAAGGAGCCCGTATATTCTCTTAAGTAGTGTGTTATGACGGTGCTATCGATAACGTAATTCAAGAAGTGCGAGAAGGTTTCGTCCGAATCGTTGGGATCAGATAGGTTGAGCTCACATTCGCAGTCTATGGTAACCAGGGTACGAGAAGTCTCGTCAAAGTCGGCGATCTAGATGTCAAGATAGAAGGGTGCTAATTTTGCGACAGGAGCAAGCCAAGCGAGACCAATAGAGCAGGATGATGGTGTACAGCTTTAACGTAAGGAGTAGGGGCCAAAACAACGGACAGTACACTAGTTCCATCGCTGGCAAAGCAGAGATCCAACATACAACAGTTTTCGTTTGTCACGCTGTTAATCCGCCGCAAAGTCGCTGCACTCAGGGAGTCTAGTATTATGTCGAATAAGGTCGAAAAAGTTGAGCGTACTGGATCCGGGTAAAGAAAGTTACCATGGTTGGAGCACCACTCCAAACCGGGCAAATTGAAATCACCAATCACGAGAATGTCATCTTCGGGTGCACAGAGAGAGATAACTTAAGATATGCAGCGCGAAAAATACTTAGCTAGGGCAACATCTCTCGTGCAATCAGGAGGCAGATACAGTACGTAGACATAAAATTTACGGTCACCATGATCAATGCTGGACAACTCCAGTTCCAGAACGCTGCAGGAATTGTCTTCGATGAGCAACGCTGGGACGCCCGACTTACAGCAATTAGCACTCCGCCACCGATGGTCGTTTGGCTATTTGGTGAACTGCGATCGCATCGAAAGACCACATAGTCAGGGTCAAATATGTGACTCGAATGAGTACGGTCGTTCAGCCATGTTTCCGTGGAAGCGACGACGTCGTAACAGCAACATGAGCTTGCGAGCAGATAGTCTGCTAGACACGAGTTCATACCTCCGACGTTCTGGTAGTACAAGGTCCGGAGTGCTATACGTGCCTGAATTCACAGGCTGGAGAACCCCTGCGCCGCAGACGAACTCAGTGCCGGGACAACTAAAGACGCTGGCAGGAAACAGGGCGGCTGAGTCAAAGGACAAAGGGGTCTCAGTTAGACCTGATACGTTGCGTCCCGGTGCTGAAGGCCAAGTATAAGTTGCTACATTTGCAAGGTCTGAAAAAGAGCGTGCCGAAGACTAGTGAGCTTAACACGTTGATGGACTCGCAGTGCACTGGAAAGGGAGAGTCCATTAGTCCATTACCATAACCTATAATCAAGAATGTGGTTGATCGGATCCCCAAAAATTGAACATTGCTTTTATAAAATCGCTCTGTCCAACTTGCGAAAAGTCGAACAATCTTGCTCTTGACTAACTTTGAGTAGCCCAGTTTGAGATTATTGATATTGAAGTCCGGTTGGATGCACTCTTTACTTAGACCACGCAACCACGCTGAAATAGACAAGTTTGTGGAGTTTCAATTTGGTAGTGGGCAAAGTGTTGTCCTGTTTCAAACGTTATTCTACAGTCCACTTGGAAAGAGTTTCAACACTCCGGAACACTTTGGTCCTTCTATCCGAAGATCCGCTTTGGACCAATGCGTTGCTAAATTTTCTGATCGTTGAGTTTTAAGATATTCTGCAATGAAATGTTCGTATTCGTCTTTGGGCCGTATACCTCTTACAAACGGAAACGCGTCACTAAAAACGGAGTTATGGATGTCCTATGAGATTAGTGTTGTTCATGTTCTGTAATCGCTCTATTCTAACGATGCATACGTAAATTCAGAATCACTACGTCCCACATTTCGTGACAACTGTAGAAATGTTTTGTTTTGTGCCATAAATCTTCTCACAAAGTGTAGATATCGGTGGTTTACACTTGAATATACTACAGAGTCCGGAGATTTGTAGTAAACCTATTGGAAAAATTTAAAAAAAATACAAAACAGTAATAAAGTAACAGACTTTACATAGAATCTGGTTGGATAAAATTGATAACTCCTGATTTTGTAGGGTTTTTTTTTGCACTTTAAGGAAAAAAAATACATAAAAATCATTCGTCAGCTTTTCGGATGAATTTTCGAACTTTTTTTGTGATACCACCCATCATTTTCGGCACAGTACTGCTGGTAACCTAATTCGCCATCTTGTTCCACCACTTTCCACCGGGTTGTTTCATGGTTCTGCCACATTTCTTCAGTTTGCCCTTAACTATTGCTCAATATTTCTCGATGGGACGAAAATCCGGACAGTTTGGTGGATTGATACTTTTTTCAACAAAATCGATCTTGTTCTCCTTATCCACTTAATGACATCCCGGCTGTATTGGCAGCTTGCCAGGTCCGGCCAGAATTTCATCGGACCTTTGTGGGACCGAATGAATGGCAAAACCCTCTTATGGAGACATTCTTTTTTGTAAACATTTCTATTCATTGTGTCCCCAGTAATGAAAATCTTAGTCTTCTTCCCACAACTACAAATCCCTTGCCTGCCAAATCATCAACTTACGAGCAAATTCATCTGCGAAAACAAACTTGAAACGCAACATTCCCTTTACGCTTCGCAAGGTAAAATTTTTTACCGGGTATTTGTCCAAAATCCATTTTAACGTAAGTTTCGTCGTCCATCAAAATGCATCCGTTGTACTTGGTCAACACTTTCTTGTACAACTTCCTTGCCCCGGTTTTAGCAACCAGGTTTTGTTTCAGCGTCCTGTTGGCGTGTTTGCTTGCATGATACGACCGCAAACCTTCTCGCAAACAAATTCGTCGAGCTGTACTCACTGTAGTTCGTCCTGAACTTTTTCGCCAAATCACACAAGGAGATTCCAAGATTATTGTGAACTGATCCAATTACCTTTGTTCGCAGCTTCCGGTCATATGTTCCACTTTTACGCCTGGTTTGTATTGGTCGATCCACCGTAAGGGCAAATATCTTCTATATATATAAAAAGCAATTTCTGTATGTTTGTTTGTTTGTTTGTTTGTTTGTTTGTTTGTCCTCTATAGACTCAGCCGTCTTAAGGGCTAGAGAGCTGAAATTTGGCATGGATGCTCATTAGGACCAGGAAGGATGAAAAATGTTTTTAGATTTTCGGATGACCCCTTCTGAAGGGGGTCGTCCATAGAAGACAAATATTGTTTTCGCGATATTGACGTTACTTTTTGTCGGATCGTGTTGAAAATTTGTACATGAGTGTTTTGAAAGACGAGCAATCGATTTCAGGTGTCAAATTTTGAGTAAGGGGTCAGCCAAATGGGTCGTCCATATTAACTGTTCGCTGTTTTTGCGATATTGACGTTATTATATATCGTATTCAGATGAAAATTGGTACACGATAGTTTTGAGTGACGTGCAATCGATTTGAGGTGTCAAATTCAGTGTAAGGGGCTGGCAGAAGGGGTCGTCCATATTAAATTTTCAGTATCTTAGTGATAATGACGTTTTTATACATCGGATTGGGGTGAAAATTTGCACATAGGAGTTATTAGGGACAAACAACTGATTTCACTTATCCAAACTAAAATCAGGGGTCGGCCAAAGGGGTCGTCCATATCAACTATTCACTGTTGATGCGATATTTTCGTTATTTTACATCGGATTCAGACGATAATTGGTACACGAGAGTTTTGAGTGATGAGCAATGGATTTCAGGTATTAAATTCAGTGTAAGAGGCCGGATAAGGGGGCCATCCATATAAACCTTTCAATATTTTTTGTAATATCGTCGTTATTTTACATCGGATTGGGATGAAAATTTGCACACGGTAGTATTCAGGGACGGGCAATCGATTTTAGATGTCAAATGTTTGGCCAGGGGTCGACAAAAGGGGTAGTCCATATAAATTTAAAACTGTTTTTAACAATATTGACGTTATTATACAATGGATTGCTTTGAAAATTTGCACACGGGAGTTTTGAGGGAAGGGCAATCGATTTCAGTCATCAAAGATTGTATAAGAGCCCCCGAATGGGGTTTAGCTTTTTGGCAATAATTGCGTTGTTATGAAATGATCCAGTCGAAATTTATACACGTGGTTTTTTGGCACGGTCAAAGGATTCCTGATTTCCAATTTAGTAGCAGACAACAGACAAAGTGATCGTCCAATATTTTTGCAATTATTACTTAATAATGACTTCAGAAGTGCATCTAGAAAATGCTTGGCAATTGGCTTTCATACAAACTGTTCATGACATATTCCAAGTTGAAAGCGAAACGGAGTTCGTATGGGATCAGCTAGTATTAAAATAAATATACCTCACTCTCAGCCTTCTCCATACATCTCATCAAGGACACGCATGTCAGCACCACCTACTGACGAAAGTTCTTACTAAAGCCACTGATCGTACCACCATCACCACCTCTAGCAGCAACAGCGCCATCTACACGTCAAAAATCTGCCAGAAGTAGTTCAGATTGTCGATGTTTATACATGGTAGTTAGAACTTTCTCCATAGGATGGCGTGCTTGATGTGTCGCCTTGTTTTTTGAAGAGTGAGGTATATTGATTTTACTATATTTGGTAAGGGTCTACCGGTAACGTCGCAGCACCGAATTTACAGTCGATTTTGGATATTTCAGGAATTTCGCGATCTTTACCCCTGACCACGTCGGTTTCTCTACGTGAGTTTGCAGAATTTTCTCTCGCCTTCCGCGTTCCGTCGTCGATAACTTTTGACTGACAGCTTCAATCTTGATGAAATTTTCACCACTAAGTAAACAAACCATCTGAATAAAAACACTGTCAATAGATTCGCGATGTGACAACTAGGGGGCTGCAGTAAATGAAAAGATGCGACCAGATTCTATGTGAAACAGACTTTAGGGGTTTCCTTTTTTCATATCATCGATTATAGGAATATGGGGACAATTTCAAGTCGGTCCACCCTTTATTACTAGCAGCTTTGCTGGGAAATAATATAAACTCTGCGAGTTTCGAAGACTTTGAAGCTTGAAGGTAATGTTGAACTTAAAGATAAGCTGAAATAAGTGCACTGTCATGAAAAGTATGTAATGGAATACACGATGCCTAACATGTTGTTTCAAATATTTTCGCTTTTTTTCTAAGCCCAACTTGTATTTTCGTAATGTACCAATTTTGACTGATATTTTTCTAAAATTAGACAGCTTTGAGTACGAGCAGCAGATGTTGTACCTGGAAGCGCTGGGCAACCTGCAGCTGGGAAACGTCGCCGAATATCTGGATCCAATCATCAAAGCCGATTATCCGCAGACCACCGACATACGATTCCTGGCTATGTGGGCCACCCTTCCAACGGCTCATTTGAGACCAAATCAGGTTTACGAGACGTATTGGCCCA
>NW_026598224.1:0-26900 GCF_029784155.1 Uranotaenia lowii | reverse complement strand
TAAAATTAAAAATTTAAAAATTTAAAAAATTAAAAATTTAAAAATTTAAAAATTTAAAAATTTAAAAATTTAAAAATTTAAAAATTTAAAAATTTAAAAATTTAAAAATTTAAAAATTTAAAAATTTAAAAATTTAAAAATTTAAAATTTAAAAATTTAAAAATTTAAAAATTTAAAAATTTAAAAATTTAAAATTTAAAAATTTAAAAATTTAAAAATTTAAAAATTTAAAAATTTAAAAATTTAAAATTTAAAAATTTAAAAATTTAAAAATTTAAAAATTTAAAAATTTAAAAATTTAAAAATTTAAAAATTTAAAAATTTAAAAATTTAAAAATTTAAAAATTTAAAAATTTAAAAATTTAAAAATTTAAAAATTTAAAAATTTAAAAATTTAAAATTTAAAATTTCAAAGATTTAAAAATTTAAAAATAAAAATTTAAAAAAGATTTAAAATTTTTTAAAATTTTAAAATTTAAAAATTTAAAAATTTAAAAATTTAAAAATTTAAAAATTTAAAAATTTAAAAAATTTAAAAATTTAAAATTTTAAAATTTAAAAATTTAAAAATTCTAAAATTTAAAAATTTAAAAATTTAAAAATTTAAAAAATTTAAAAATTTAAAAATTTAAAAATTTAAAAATTTAAAAATTTAAAAATTTAAAAATTTAAAAATTTAAAAATTTAAAAATTTAAAAATTTAAAAAATTTAAAATTTAAAAATTTAAAAATTTAAAAATTTAAAAATTTAAAAATTTAAAAATTTAAAAATTTAAAAATTTAAAAATTTAAAAATTTAAAAATTTAAAAATTTAAAAATTTAAAAATTTAAAAATTTAAAAATTTAAAAATTTAAAAATTTAAAAATTTAAAAATTTAAAAATTTAAAAATTTAAAAATTTAAAAAATTTAAAAATTTAAAAATTTAAAAATTAAAAATTTAAAAATTAAAAATTTAAAAATTTTAAAATTTAAAATTTAAAAATTTAAAAATTTAAAAATTTAAAAATTTAAAAATTTAAAAATTTAAAAATTTAAAAATTTAAAAATTTAAAAATTTAAAAATTTAAAAATTTAAAAATTTAAAAATTTAAAAATTTAAAAATTAAAATTTAAAAATTTAAAAATTTAAAAATTTAAAAATTTAAAATTTAAAATTTAAAAATTTAAAAATTTAAAAATTTAAAAATTTAAAAATTTAAAAATTTAAAAATTTAAAAATTTAAAAATTTAAAAATTTAAAAATTTAAAAATTTAAAAATTTAAAAATTTAAAAATTTAAAAATTTAAAAATTTAAAATTTAAAAATTTAAAAATTTAAAATTAAAAATTTAAAAATTTAAAAATTTAAAATTTAAAAATTTAAAAATTTAAAAATTTAAAAATTTAAAAATTTAAAAATTTAAAAATTTAAAAATTTAAAAATTTAAAAATTTAAAAATTTAAAAATTTAAAAATTTAAAAATTTAAAAATTTAAAATTTAAAAATTTAAAAATTTAAAATTTAAAATTTAAAATTTAAAAATTTAAAAATTTAAAAATTTAAAAATTTAAAAATTTAAAAATTTAAAAATTTAAAAATTTAAAAATTTAAAAATTTAAAAATTTAAAAATTTAAAAATTTAAAAATTTAAAAATTTAAAAATTTAAAAATTTAAAAATTTAAAAATTTAAAATTTAAAAATTTAAAAATTTAAAAATTTAAAAATTTAAAAATTTAAAAATTTAAAATTTAAAAATTTAAAAATTTAAAAATTTAAAAATTTAAAATTTAAAAATTTAAAATTTAAAAATTTAAAAATTTAAAATTTAAAAATTTAAAAATTTAAAAATTTAAAAATTTAAAATTTAAAATTTAAAATTTAAAAATTTAAAAATTTAAAAATTTAAAATTAAATTTAAAAATTTAAAATTTAAAAATTTAAAATTTTAAAATTTAAAAATTTAAAAATTAAAATTTAAAAATTTAAAAATTTAAAAATTTAAAATTTAAAATTTAAATTTAAAAATTTAAAAATTTAAAATTTAAAAATTTAAAAATTTTAAAATTTAAAATTTAAAAATTTAAAAATTTAAAATTTAAAAATTTAAAAATTTAAAAATTTAAAAATTTAAAAATTTAAAATTTAAAATTTAAAAATTTAAAAATTTAAAAATTTAAAAATTTAAAATTTAAAATTTAAAAATTTAAAAATTTAAAATTTAAAAATTTAAATTTAAAATTTAAAATTTAAAAATTTAAAAATTTAAAAATTTAAAAATTTAAAAATTTAAAAATTTAAAATTTAAAAATTTAAAAATTTAAAATAATTTAAAAATTTAAAATTTAAAAATTTAAAAATTTAAAAATTTAAAAATTTAAAAATTTAAAAATTTAAAAATTTAAAAATTTAAAAATTTAAAATTTAAAAATTTAAAATTTAAAATTTAAAATTTAAAAATTTAAAATTTAAAATTTAAAAATTTAAAAATTTAAAAATTTAAAAATTTAAAAATTTAAAAATTTAAAAATTTAAAATTTAAAAATTTAAAAATTTAAAATTTAAAAATTTAAAAATTTAAAATTTAAAATTTAAAAATTTAAAAATTTAAAAATTTAAAAATTTAAAAATTTAAAATTTAAAAATTTAAAAATTTAAAAATTTAAAAATTTAAAAATTTAAAAATTTAAAATTTAAAATTTAAAATTTAAAAATTTAAAAATTTAAATTAAATTTAAAATTTAAAATTTAAAATTTAAAAATTTAAAAATTTAAAATTTAAAAATTTAAAATTTAAAAATTTAAAATTTAAAATTTAAAATTTAAAATTTAAAATTTAAAAATTTTAAAATTTAAAATTTAAAATTTAAAATTTAAATTTAAATTTAAAATTTAAATTTAAATTTTAAATTTAAATTTAAATTAAATTAATTTAAAATTTTAAAATTTAAAATTTAAAAATTTAGTTTTAAAAATTGATTATTTCTGATATCGTAAAGCTGAATTTAAGATGTTTAAGCTGAAATATGGATCCAAAAACAGGATGAGTTCCAAGTCAAATAAATTTATATTTAGCTGTAGCAATAAAGTATATATTTCATACGGTAACTGTTTACAATGTTTTGTTGGTAGCTTTCTAAATATCATGATTGCCATAAAAAGTTTGCGCAAAAGCAGATTGACTCTCAACTAACGATATTGTCTATGCTGCAGAGATTATTTCAGAGTTAACTCATTCCTCCTCGGCTGGCGGGGCTTCTTCGGCCTCATCTGTTTCGCCTTCCTCCGTGTTCCGTTCCAGCTCAATCAGCTCCCGTATTCCGTCGTACATTTCCTTAACTGCGTCGTATTCGGTCAAGCCCAGCCGACGCTTGTTTGAGACATCGAAGACGCCATCTTCGGATTCAGTGTGCTCTCCACGGGTTCCACGAACTTGAAGGTTATATTCAGCGGCTTTTGCCTCGAGTTTGGAACGCACGTGGCCCAACTTGGGAAGTTTGATGTGGACTGAGGCTCGGATTGTTGTTCCCAAATTCGAAGGACAGAACGTGAGATATCCGAAACGTTCGCTTTGAGAGAAGGCGACATCCTTAGCAATGGCCTCAACTCCAGCCACCATGCGACTGTACACGGAACCTGTAATATTTGAGTTATTATAGTGGTCGGAATTATGTTTTTCTTATCAACTTACCTAAATCACCTCCCTTTTCCAGTGAAATTATTCTCAAATGATCTTCCTCGTTGACCCAAACGACAAATGTTTGGGCTTCATTGAGGAAAATTGCCCGCCCAATAGGCCAAAAGCGGCAAGCGTTAGCTTCGAGCAGAAATCGATCACCTTCTTTGAACAGCAGATGATCATCAATCAGTTGCTGTTGAAGCTCCTTAGTCATAAGTTCAAGGGGATGGAACTGGCCTTTTAGGTCATCGTCTTCTAGACCTTCAAGAACCGTCTTCATACGTGCCATAAGTTCTTCGTATTGATCCATCTTGAGACGTGGATTGAATGGAAAACCTTCAATGGATCGGCCGCATCGTACCCGAGTTGAGATGATAAACTCTCCTTCCGGATCGAGATTCTCAAAAGTAGATGCATCCCCCCATTCAGTCGGTGGATGAGTAGCATCTTCGGCGAAGCCTCCATGATACTCATCAATCACAGGATTAAAGAGTTTTCCAAACACCTCGTAACATTCGGCATCCGATGCGTAGACACCAACTCCTGAATCCAAATTTTTCAAACCGGACTGTATGCAATCTAAAAGTGTAGACTTTAGACCCGTTTTAAGTTCCTTCAGTTCATCGAACGTTTCCCGTGGCAAATGTTTCTTCAATAGAGAATGGCAATCTTCTGCCGCCTCCATTTCAGCGAAACCGGTCTCCAGTGCCAGTTGAATCTCACTGGGTGTCCGCCGGATTTCTCCCTTCAAGCCTGTCAGTTCCCTTTTGAGCGCACATATCGATTGCTTCGCCTCATCCAAATCTGCCATCATCTGGGCCACCTCTTCGTCCGTCGGGCATGTTTCACACATAATCTGCCTCAGAAACTTACAGGCATCCTCCGGCTTTGATTCCTCCTGGTACAATTTAATGAGTGCTCTCGAGAGACAGTTGATTGCCCCAGCCGACTCCAGATACTTACGGAAAGCTTCACGTTTTTGTTCTAGCTTTATTAAGATGAAAAACGAAAATCAATATTCAAGTTCCTTGTCATGTGTGTCTAAACGAAACTTACCGAGGCCATTTTGAAGGGATATCAAAAATTTGGTAGACTCTCGAATTTCGGGGAACGAAAATTTTCCACCCACTGACACCGATTTTTCCGAAAAAATGTCCAGGTCAAATTTTCCAAACAAATGCTTGCTGTGATGGCAAGGAAAAAGAAAATTCCAACGGTTCCAACATACTTTTGTCCTTCACTCCCAATTACCATGGTAACGGACTTCCACCAGCAAACGAGGTGGCCTCCTTCAATTCCATTTATTGCGCCGAATGTGGAACATACACGTGCATGTCCAAACAACATTAACCCATCACACAAAGTCCTCGGGAAATAACAAACTTTCCTTTCCTTGTCTCACCGTCTGCAGCTCTGTCTGCTGGCCGACTACGAGCCGTTGGTGTTTCTGAAGCGACCGTTCCAGCTGACGGGCCATGTGGCCTTCAACGATACCCGGACGCCGAAAAGGTGCCCGGACCAGCCGCGGGTAACGTTCAATGTGAGCTACCATCTGCCCAAGTACGTGCAGGAGGTGTACGATTTTATGAACACCGGAGACGAAAGCTGCCCGAAGGAGATATTGCGGCTTACGCCGCCACCGTTTTCCGGTAATTGCAGTGCCGAGGCGTTCGCTAGGCTGACGACGGTGTCCGGGCTGGATGCCAACTTTAAGTTTGAGAAGGTAAGATTTCTTGAGGCAGCTGAATAATTATAAAAAATCGGTATTGTAATCTGTATATTTGAGCGGGCATTATAATCAAAATAGGTTGCTTTAATTGATGATCAATTTAAATACTGGCGAGAACATGCGTTTATCTAGTCCACTCTAAACATGATTCAAGATAACGCCTATTTGAGGCTTGAGCACGAAAACAGTGGCTCCAGAGAGTAATGTTATTTCCAAGGGATTGAAATCAAGAGAGAATTCTTTGCATTTCGAGTGGTAATGATCAAAATTCCACAACTGCTTCACAAATTGCAGCAAATTGTTGCAAATTAGCACATTTTTACTCTCACTGAGCACTGTTTTCTCTCATTTGAACTCAAACCTTATAATTCTCTCTAACAAATTGCCACAAATTACCACAAATTCAATCATTGGCTGCACAATTTGTGTGATCATTGACGAATTTTCTCCCTTCATTTCAGTTCCCTGGTTATTTCCATCAAAATAAACACTCTCTTATTTCTTGGTTTCTTTCTTCAATGCAGTAAGCAGAGTCAATCATTCAAAATAATATCTTTCAAAAGTCGTTTTACTCTTTGGGAAGAAGCTATTTGATCGTTTAATTTTTTTGGGAAAAAAAGTCATGCAAGACCTTTTGTGAACATACTGCGAATAGGTATGAATGGATCTAAAAGTTCTCTATAGTCGTCAAATGCATTCATTCATTACAACATTTCTTGCTGTCCTGGATGTTTTTAGTTTTACACAATCACAATTCACATTCCAAGTTGAAACTGAAAAATTCAGCAAATATTGTTCTGTTTTGTCCATCACAAAGACACAATTCTAACTAATTCAACACAACTTATGTAGGATAACCGCGGTCTTGTGGTGCCGTTTCTGCTTTTTATTACTTCTATTTATCACCCAGTTCACCACAGATTCTTAATTTATAAAGCAGATTAGAGAAATTTCTTAAAGTTTAGAGAGATTATAAAGCAGGGGTGAAATTATGAATCCTATTCGATTCGAGTTACCCGGTTCGAGTTGAACTCGAATCGAATTAGAATCAGTATTACGAATCTCGTTCGAGTTCTAAATTTTAACGTATAAGATTTCGAGTAAATCGGGTAGTAGATCATCTCGGAACGTTCCATTCGAATCGAGATCGGTAATGCCAAAGTTGGTCGAATCGAACGAAACTCGATTGTTTCGAGTTCCATAATCCCGCCCCAGATTCGAAAAATTTAGCTCTGAATTTTTATATCATCTTCATATTTTATCTTGAATTATCATGAATCATAATAAGAAATTCAAAGGGAAAAATGAAATCAAAATTAAAAAGGTGTAAACAAATTAAACAAAAAATTAAACCTGTCAAAATCTCAAAATTTTGTGATCTGTGACAAATTTTTTGTCTATTTGGTAGACATTTACACTGAGGTTTTTTTTTACGTGGGTATTTCGTACCGCGTAAAAAAAAACTCGTTAATTAAAAAATACGAGTAAAAGACCCTGTAATTCGAAAATCCATTTAAATCAAAAAATCCGTGCAAAAAAAAGCACGTTACTAAAAAAATGCGTAAAACCATGATTATTTAACACTAGAAGGACCGGCAAATTGAATATAACCCTTCGGACCGTGACTAGTCAAAATGACTGATAAAGGGGCAATTTTTTATTACATATTATTTTGAATTTTTTTCTTTTGATATTATTTTGTAACTTCTTCTATAATATTTTTGTTATAAAATGGAAATATTTTTTCACAATGGGTGCACGAAATCACCTCATTTGGGTAAAGATGACGAATGGGTGTATGTCATAAAATGATTATTTCATATAATTTTCTAAAAAGTAAAACACATTATCAATCTTATTAGAAAATCATGTTAAATGGTAAGGGGTATAGACTATGGGTGCACGGTTTCACCTTTATTTTGTCGTAGAAGATATTTTCTAGCACCCATCTGTAGTATCGTCCTACTTGGTTTGGCAACACAGTATATATTCACCTCTACACCAAAGTATGTGTGAGTGAAACTAACAACGATTATGGATAGCCGCCGAGTAATCGGAGAGTCAGTCGTATGCTGTACGAGCAAGGAGCATAACGTGTCTCCTATTCCAGGGAATGACCGGCTACTACACCATCCCTCTGAAGTTTTTTAACATGTTGCTTATAAATTATACCTGATATTGTAGGTTTTAAAGTATAGTTTTTCTACAAGTAGAGCAATTTACCATGATTGCACGGATTCACCGCTATTCATCCAAAATCAACTTTTTTGCATGCTAAAGGTAAAAATTAAAGGCTTTTATAGATTCAAAAGAAAATTTGTTTTATACACATAGTTTTTCACTATGGGTGCACGGATTCACCGCATTTTCATCAAATATCAAACTTTTTGAAAATTTTTAAAAAGCATTTTGACAAATCTTAACTTAACCAAAGTTGAAACCATGTCTTTCATGTTGAGACATCACGAATTCAATTACGATTTTTATTTGAGTTCCGTTTTTTTTATTCCTGGAAAAGAAATATTTCAATTATATCTTGAAATATAAAATTTATTTATTTCTTGTTTAAAAAAACAGGTTTCTGCAAAAGTATATTTATCTGATAAGATATTAATTGAATCATCATCCAAGAAATTGTAGAACAGTTGCCATGGACCGAGTGAATTTTAGAAAAAATGTGCTTCAAGTTATATCGTGCGACGGAAAACAGTGAAAATAAAAATAATGAACCAACATTTTAAAATTTTACGTTGATTTGTTTTTCCTAAATAGTTTTTTTTTCAATTGGCCAATACTGCATTTCAAATACCTGTCATATCTGACTCAAACATATTTTGTGTTCTGAAGCAAGTTGAAAACTATTTCACTCTATATGATTTACAACGGCGAATTTGCAGCCATTCCGTGCACCCATGTTGAAATATCTTAGCGCCGATGTGGTCTAGCAGATAGGCTGGTGCGAGTCTGGTCTTGGTATGTCAGACGTACTGGATTCGATTCTCGGTATCGGCAAGAAAACTTTTGGGTTCGAATACCATAAGCAGTGTTCCGAATATCACTCAATTCTCATGAGAGACACTGAAACGTTTTCAACAGCGAAAGCAAAACCTAAATTGTCGGTTGGTTTATCTCCCAGTGGGGCAAAGATTGTGTTCGACAGCGCTGCTCCGAGAATCAAAGAAATAAAATTTGAAAGAGAGACGTTTCTCCTCCAGTTGGAATTCTCAACTGAGTGAGGAGCTACCTGATTTTCAGTTTCTTTTTTCAGTCAATAACTTTTCTTGCTCAATCATGAATTTATGGAAAGTTGGTGCAGAAACTTATTTTGAATTTAGTAAAGATTTCCCTTAGTATCATTTACTTATGTACTTGGACTTTTCCATTCCAATGTTCTTCTCATAACATCAATTTTGTTCCAATCGCCGACGGAGACAGTAAAACAAGCCAATCTTTTATTTTTTTTTAAATAATTTATACGTTTGCATTGAAGTTCTTTAGAAGTTCATCATGGAACCAAAAGGTTCGTAACAAGTTCTGCAACGAACCGAAAAGTTCGTAAGAAGTTCTTCATGGAACCAAAAAATTCGTAAGAAGTTCGTAACGAAGCACGATAGTCCAAATTGAATCCTGGATTTTTAAAGGTACTTGGAACGCACAAAATTGTTCTATGCTACTTTTTTAGACTTTTTATGTTCGTTCAGAAGTCCGATTCAAGCACTTATATTCAATTCTCTCGAGGACCTTTTACTCAGCCAAATGTGAACTTTTAATGCACAAGATTAAGTATCTATGCGACTTTTTCTTACTTGGGCACTCACTCACTCACTCTCGTTTACTGATCGATGATCGAATGCTGTCTGCCTGATACATCTTGCTTTGTTGTTGCTGTTGTTGGGGAGGATTAAAATAGTCATTCAAACACGCAGGCAGTACGTATGAACATATGTTTCTGCCGCTTTGCCAGAAAGTACGCAGGCAGTATGAACCGATGCAAGGCCGCATTGATTGAGTTTGAGAGAGTGAGTGAGTGGATTTTCGAATTGGATCTTGTATCAGTCAGTGTCTCAATCACTTCTGATACACCAGGTAGTGAGCTTGAGAGATCGACTTAGATGCGAGTCCGCTCTCGCTTTTGAATCTTGTTTACATTGACTTCGCATTGTCGCTCTGCCGATTCTCTAGGGAACAACAGGCAGCAGCAATCGGCTTTGAATGTTTCCAACTAGAAACCTATCATGAGCGTTTCTTCCGAGTGATTTTCGGAAGAATGCCCATAAGTTGCCGACAGATAAGTTGTGTTTCCTCTTATAACTGACTATATCATAAGAATGTTCAATCAGTTGCCAGCTGGCCAGGTATATACAAAGGTGTCGGAATAAGTAAACTGTAAGTAAACGTGCATAATAATCTCAGATTGCATGTGAACACATACTTAGGCAGAATTGCGGTGAATCCGTGCACCCATAGTGGATAACCAACATATACAAAATATTCCGTTCAACCATGTTGAAATATCATTCAAGTTATTCAGTTTCATAGCTTTTGTCTTAAAATTTGAATAAAAGAGTATACAATTCATAATTATTTTACTCATACTATAGTTTAGTACAAACCATATTTATCACCTAAAATTACTTAATTAGGGTCAGGCGGGGTAATTCCGAACAAGTGCCATACGCGCTGCTGTGGAGGATGAATAAACACAAAAAGTTCCAAAAGTGGTAGTCTAACATCCAATTGATAGCAATAAGCTGTTTTTAAATCCTTATGATATCATTTCAGATGTTTTAAAAAACCATTACCCCGTGAAACGGAAATCGTTCTCGGCAAGGCTCAATGATTTGAATAACTGATCATAGGAAATCCAGCTGGAATGTTGTTATCACCTGTTTTTCATCCAGTTTATGATGCTTTGTCTAGATTTTGAAGAAATTTTGAAAATTTGTATTCGCACTGATTCACAGATGATTTACTCCATAGTTTTCGTCCTATGGGGTAATTATGAACACATGTTCATATTCATTTCCTGATATTTCTTTGGCTTTTTTATGGTCAAATGTTTTATTCATCAACTTAGGGGGCCATTCACTAATTACCCAAGCATTTCCCCCTTCTCCCTCTGTAAGAAATTTCTTACAAAACTACACCCCCCCCCCCCTATCCCCTTCTGTGAGATCTTAACACATTAAGGACTTTGAAGAAATCTTAGCCAGGAAACATCAACACTCTGCATTCTATATCACAGAATCCACTGGACCAAATTAATTAAATTTCATATTTAAATTAGGTCCGCAATGTGTTAAGTGTTAAGTTTTGAATTTTTGAGAAATTTATTTTGTTTCTTCTAAAAATGAGATTCGAATTAAAAAAAAAGCTATGCCAGTTCATTTCAGTCTTTGAAAATTGCCGAAATGCCAATTCAGATTAAAATTAATAAAAATAATTTTGAACACAATTTTATCAAAACTGGAAACATATTTCAAAAGTGAAAAAAGTGAATAGAACAGAAATTTTGAAAAATAGCTCAATCCGTAATCACATTTAAACAAGGCTAAATTTTGTTTAAAAAATTAGTGATTAGAACTTGCTTTTTGTTGATAGAAAAAAAGCAGTCAAATGTTTTCGTAGATTAAGTGAGTGGTGCGTCGGGAAAATTTTACTGGTAATACCGAAACCGAAAACAAGATTATAAACTAAACTTGAAGAAACGTCTAATTTTACTTAAAATGAAATCCACTATTTGTTTACAAAAGGTTTGCTGCTCGAACTTTTATTCCGCGTCCTATTTTAGACCGCGTGAAATTTAACAATATTATGAGCTTAAAATCTCTGTGGTCCACAGTAAAATATACCACAAACTTTGATCAATTTAATAGGTGAATAAGTCCACAAAGTAAAGATCAAAAAGATCAGTTAAAAAAGATCCTGTATATTTAGACAACGTGCTTCTATTCAGAACATTAGAATTACAGCAAATAATAATTGTTTATGTGTTAAATTCGGATAACAAAGATCTTGCAGTCATATTTTTATACTTTTTTCCATGATCATTTGTTCAAATACATTTTTTTTAAATTTGGTACTAAATGAATATTTTTGGTTGGTTTTGGTCTTTCATTTTGGCGAGGGAAACTTCTGCAGTACTTCAATTTTTTTAGAGAATACAGCTACTAATGTGGAATTTCGTAGAGGCGATTAAAAAATTATTAATGTAAATGTTTTTCAAAACAGTCGATCATAAGAACAGACAAGCCTTGCAAATTACCGTTCACTGATTCATTTTTTCGTCTTTTCTGTACATGTATAGGTTATCAATTTTATGATACCTGAAAAGCCTAGCCCACGACATTTAGGTGACGACTTGAGGTTTGCTGCACAGAACATTTTAAACGGATGTAAAAATTATCGAGTAGCCCAACTCGCCTTAAACTTCACTCGTATGGAGAGGTCATCTATATATATAAAAAGCAATTTCTGTATGTTTGTTTGTTTGTTTGTCCTCTATAGACTCAGCTGTCTTAAGAGCTAGAGGTCTGAAATTTGGCATGGATGTTCATTAGGAACAGGAAGGATGAAAAATGTTTTCGGAATTTGGGATGACCCCTTCTGGAGGAGGAGGATTTTCGTAGATGACGGAAAGAATTAAAGAAACATAAGCTATCAAAGAACGAAAAAACATAAGCCGTAAATATCATGAATTTTTCAAAAAAGGTACAACGGCTCACCGGCAGGACTTTCATAACATCAGTATTGATTTCAACAGAGCAACACATCCCTGTGTAACATTTGTTTGTTTTACAAGGTTTATACATGAATTGAATTGAGTTTTTACAAAACAACCCATTTTCGTATTACTGCCAATTATTTTCATTATTTGGTGTTTAGATTTCTGACACCATATAAATCATATTGGACAAGTCTCGGGGTAAATATGAACAAAGTTGTGAGTAATTATGAACAGGCTTCGGGGTAGTTATGAACATATTTTTTAAGTAAAAAATCACCATACACTGCTTACTATGGGTATAAGTAACTTATAACTACTGTTACTTTTAAAAAATTTTATACCAAGTTCGTAATCCGTGTCCATAATTACCCCCTAAACAGTGGGGTAATTATGAACAGACGTCTCAAGGACGTGGGTTTCGACCAAAAAAAAGTTGCTTTACAGAATGATGAAAAGCATGGAAACATTCATTGTTGGCAGCTTTTCAGAATTTATGATAAGAAATAACCATATGGTGGCTGTAAGTGGCCAAATGAAAAAATTTTGTTCATAATTACCCCACCTAGCCCTACTCGAATGGACATGTTTTAAATTTAACATAACTTTTACAAATCTTGATTAAATTTCTCCAAATTTTGACAGAACGTTTGATTATAGGTGAGCAACACACAGCGGTCAATCCGAGAACTTTTTCTATAAATTTTCATGATTTCGCATCGTAAATCAATAATTTCATAACGAATGACACACTGCTGCCCACCATAAATCAACTAGGGCTCATTGTCTTGAATGTAGATTGCAAATGAAACCAAAAGCAAGCAAAAATTTTGTATCTTGTTTTAGTTATGGGGTTGTGAATTTTACCAGTCATTTCGATTTCTAGTGTTAAAAATTTGCGTACAATGATCGTTTATTTTTAAGATAGAAAACAAAATCAATTAGATAAATAGAATAGTAGAATATAATGAGGCTTATTTGGCAGTGTGGAATTCAGATCTGATGTCTCAGGTCTCAGGTCTCATGTCTCGGGTCTCAGGTCTTAGGTCTTAAGTCTCAGGTCTCATGTCTCATGTCTCGTGTCTCAGATTTCGAGTCTCATATTTCAGGGCTCAGGTCTCATATTTCAGGTTTCAAGTCTCAGGTCTCATGTCTCGTGTCTCAGATCTCGAGTCTCATATTCAGGTCTCAAGTTTCAGGTCTCATGTTTTCTGTCTCAGATCTCAGGTCTCATATTTCAGGTCTCAAGTCTCAGGTCTCATGTCTGAAGTCTCAGGTCTCACGTCTCAGGTCTCAGGTCTCATGTATCACGTTCTTAGTCTTAGAACTAGGATTTTCCCAACTACAAAAAAATTCTAAGTGTTTTCCTTTGAAAAAGTCTTAGAATATTTTTTCTCAAAAACCGTGTTAATTCACGAAATCCGTTTAAAAAAAAACCGTCTTAATTCGAAAATCCGCGTAAAAAAACGGGGTTAATGTAAAAATCCGCGTAAAAAAATACCGCGTAAAAAACCTCTGTGTACTTGAAAATAATCTGTGAAATCTTACACATTTTTGGTAGCTTTGATTGCTTTAAAAAAATATCAATTGGACTGAGCAAGTTTTTACACTTCAAGTCATCGAATGGTGGCTTTAGAGAGTCTAAAATTCATTGAATCACATTCTCACTACACGTTAAAAGTTAAAAGATGTTAATTTTGACAAAATGAATTATTCAAATGGGTTTTTAAATTATGGTCTCTTGCATTTCGTAGTAGATAAACTTTATGAAAACCCCTAGCATGATGTTAACTAAAATCAAGTTGTTTTGAAAGACGTATTGCATTGAAATTTGGATTCTGTGCAATGTTTTCCAATCCAGTAATTCGCATAAAAATCGACTTAAAAGTGGTTGGCGTGTATAAAAATGACAGATTTTACACTGATTCGTGGAGCTCACTTTAATGTCGCTGTTATGAGTGGGCAGTCCAATTTAGTGCGCTGCGGATAATATTGAGTCGTTAACGAAAATCAATTTTTTTAAGGGCAACTTCTGTGAATTTGCTGATCTTGACGAGACAAGAAAAAGTTACTCTGATGGGGTCAAGAAAATCAACTGTGGGAGAAAAAAGTTATTGATTGAAGAAATTGTATTATTTCATTATTTTAAGGAAATGAGTGGCAAAAATTTTCAGCTACCGGGCCAATTTCCATATTTAGTCGCCTTTTAGAGTAGATATTCAAGAACCATTCGAATTATTTTACATATGACGGCTACAAAGTATTTTTTTAATTGTGTTAACTTCAATATGATCGTGGAAAGTAGGAGTTTCAATCAGTTAGATATAAAAAGTTAGTTCTTCATTCAAGAAACATGTGATAAAATCGAACCGTGCCAAAATCGAACGGGATCGGCTTTCTAATTTTCATTTTGTTATTTGCAGGCTTATAGAGAACTTTTTCACATTTTTACATGTGAAAATAGACATGAATAATACTCAAAAAGAGTGAGGTGTGTCTCATTTTTTTTATTTCTAAAAAGTTTGCTAATGGCAAGTTCTTTTGAATCTCCGGAGTTTTTCCGATGGGTATTGAAGAATCTTACGATTTTCAACGTTCGTCGGCATTGCATTTTTCTGCCAAGCATTCGTTTTCATGCGCTTCCTGAGTCACAGCAGGTAAACGGTTTGGAGTCACAGCAGGTAAACGGTTAGAGTATTGCTAACAGTGGCTCCAGAGAGTACTACTACAGCTGAACACGGTATCAACATTGTTCCGGTGTGTAAGAGCCTCTTTATAAATTCCTCATCAAGATTACATGTCAACAGTTTGTGGAACGGCTTGGATTGAGATAAAAAAAATATAAAAAAGGTATTATCTTGCGACTCAGTGTATCATATTTAGATCATCCCAAAAATGTTTCATTGGATAATTTTGGAAATTGCGAATTTTACGCCTCGAAAAATGCAATTCATTTCGAAACAAAATTGATAAATTTAATTACTCTTCTGAAACTATCTTTTCATTACAACTTGACTGGTGGCTCCAGAGAGTCACAGAAAAAAAGTGGAATACCTTTTATCAGATTTCCCTAATGTTTTTAAACGGATGTACCTACACCACAAACTAAATCATATCATTTGATCCTTCCCAGCTCCCCGAATGGATCGTGGAGGTATTGCATCGGTTCGACCACCTGGCCTCGGCCGTAGTGCCACGGCGCGTCCCAACGTTGAACATCACCGACCATCTGGATGTGAGCGTGAAACGAAGTCGCTGGACCAGCGACACCGAGATCGTCATCAACGGGGGCACCATCTGGATACCGACCCGGTACAATTACAACGAAAAGCTGCAGCACCCCCGGAAGAATAGTTTGGACTATGGGTTCACTAGTAAGTTGGTCTCTATATTATTTTAAAAATGTTCAAGTAAAATTTACTGTTTATGAAATTGTAGGTATTTGCAGTTTAGTCAATAACAAGCTGACCACCTTTCACGATCGGATCGTCCAGCTGACACCCGAAATCAAGAAGGACTACACCCTCAACGATACATTCCTGCTGGCAGCCGATTGTTCCGATGCGCCTAAAATGGCCGTGTTTATGTTGGAAAATGGAAAAGGCATCCAGATTTACACCGGTGGAAACTACATCGTGTATGAAACGCAGACACACCAGGATCCGATCATGAACGTAAACGACGAGCAGTTGATCATGCTCAAGAACGTGGTCTACCAATACCCACCGGATGAGGAAATCTACGATTTCCGAGTGTACCTGAACGATGAGGACATACTTGTGGTGGAAAATAAACTCAACGGTGCCGTGGTACAGTACGACCGGAAATCTATCGTCAGTATTCTGCTGCCCACGGTACACAAGGGACGTACGTGCGGATTGTGTAGTAGCCGATCCCTGTAGGGTTGTGGGGCGTTTGCAATAGTTCCTATCCATATAGCAATGCTTTACCGTGGTACTAGATTACGTGATGATCGAGCTTACCATTAACATTAAATCGAGAAGAGATTTTTACTTTACTTTTATCGGAATTTTGGTACCATGACAATAGCATAGGAATACGTTTTTATCGTACTCCACAAGAAGCACCAAAATCATTTTGAAACTACGCATCACAACTTATCTGTATTATGTTTATCCGTTTTTTTTTAAATAAAACGTCTATAAATCAAAAACTTATTTACTTTAGCTCTTTGTACTCTGTTAGTATACTCAATATGACAATCCATGAAACATTTAAAGCTAAAATTAGAATATTCAAGGACACTTCGAGCCTTTTTTGACAAAATTGTAAAAAGTTCTGAATTCTGTAGGCATCCTTAAAGGTGCTCCGTGAGGAAAGTTTCCAAGAGAATATGAAAGTATGTAATTTGTATTTGTAGGGAAGGCCTTCAGCACTCGAAAAAATAAGAATTTTAATTATTAAAACTCAATAAGTAGGACATCATTCAGAAGTGTTTTTCCTTAACCTGACTATAAAGTTAATTGTAACTAACAGGCTGCGTTGAAGTTGATAATCAATAAATTACAAATTTCAAATTTGCAATATTGGTTCAAAATAAAACTTTTCGTTGAATTTTTGTAATCCAACTCAAACACAACTCGAAGTTTTAAGTAAAAAAAATATCAAGGCTACGAATGAATCATTATCAGGCATTAAATGTGAAAATTGTTCAAAATTGATTAAAATGTTTAAAATATATTTAAACTTACCTGAAAAACCTCAATAACTGACTTAAACTTTAGCAGTGCCACATTTGAACTGAGATTTTTTTAGGGAACGTTTTTTTTCAGTGCAACATTAACCGATGAGGCCGATGAGGCATATTATCACTCATCGCACTCACGGACCACTCATCGCACGCACGCCCGCACTCAGGAACTCATGAAATTATTAGCTCGGTCCATTTTAAAAAAATACTTGAGTTTAAAACTAAATCAGTACATATTAAAGCAATGTTAAGCATTTTAATTAGAAAACTAACTTGTTGACCGTTGTATTAATATTCGAGTAGATATTTTTCACGTTTTGCCGCTTTTCTGATTTTTTTTATGGCATTATGCCATTTGAAACGATCTAATGTGAGAGTCTGCGGCGACTTTCCGGATCAAAACAGAACCGAAAAATGTGATCTAAATTCAAAACAGTGCTCATGTAACCAGTGTTTTTCTCCATAAAATTGTGAAATAAGCGTTTTTTTAATAGTTAATAGTGCATCCGGCTTAAACATTATGAATATAGCACACAAACTGTTGCTTCGCTACCGGTTACCGGTAGCCAGAATCGGTAAAGTATGGTATAATCAACCGGGGGTTTCGCCCCAAGTTCGGTCGCTTTCAGCTGGAAGTCATTGGCACGAAGTTAACAAGAACCGTACTGATCCTAATTATCGGAATGTTTTCAACCGTACTCTCAGTACACAGCTCAAAGCAAAAACAAAAGTTCAGAATGGTAAGTTTTTTATTATCAAAAGTTTTAAATTACACTAAACCAATCCGTTATTTATCTTTTAGTTAAATCGACGGCCACCCTCTTGAACGAACTGAAAGCCGATGCGGTTGCCTACAGGCGCATCCACCTAGACAAATTGCATCAGATTCTATCCCGACCGGAAGATATTTCCCCTAGCTCGTACGATTTTCTACTGAGTTGTTGTGGGCAACTGATGCTGGATCAGCCGGTTGAAGCGAGGGAGCAAATGTTGCGCAGCTTGTGGTTTATGGCTGGGGAACCCACCCTAGACAGGTGGAAGATCATGCTGCAGGTGTATCGGGAGAATGGGATGGATTTAGAGGGGAGCGTGGAGGAGTTCATGCAAAAGGTTAAAGATCTTCCGGTAGACGAGGAATTTTTGGAGCTGCTGCTGGCGGTGGTTTGTGAACGGGGAGATGTTGGCAAAATTCAGGATGTTATGAACGTTTTTGAGGAACGTAATATTGGATTGAAGGCTGGTCAAGCTAGTAGTTTGATCCGGGGCTATGCCAAGGCTGGTAATATAAAAACAATTCAAGTAATTTTGGATACTTTGAGTGCTGGTAATGTAGCTTTAAACGAAGAGGTTTATGGGGAGCTGATGGTCGGTTATTTGCTGAACGACCAGATAGACAAAGCGAAGAAATTTTTAAAAGAAAAGGGATCTATTTTAAAAGAGAGGCACGTGGTCGAAGCTTTACAGGAAGCGATCTTGAGAAACATAAATGACATGTCGAAAGATTTAGTAAAACTACTGCCAGAAGATGTGTTGAATGACGTGAGCATTGATCCTGTTCTCAGAAATGTCTGTTCAAAATTTATTAAGCTTAACAACTTTGAAGCAGTCAGAACTCTTCTCAATGAACTTCCTATCCCTGAGTTCAACATAAATGAAAGTCAAGACGGGTATGGAGTATCCCTTATATTTGAAATGATAAAAAACAGTGCCCCTCTTGAAGAAACCCTCGCTCTGGTAAGATTTCTTATCAAAACTAGACGCAATGAACGTGCGTTACATGTAGCTTGCGAATGCGCTGCCAAACACAACATCGACATATATCCCCCCCTTCTAGTTAACCTTCGCAAACAAGAAGACCTCAGACCGCACTATTTTTGGCCACTAATCGTTCAAAATTTCAACAGAAATGGCGAGGCCGGTGTGCTTGATGTTCTTAAACTGATGCAACAAACCAAAACCGAGCTTGATTCAGAAACGCTCACAGTTTTCGTCCTACCGAAGCTCTCCGTCAGCCTGAAGGACACCCGCCTAGCACTTAAACAGCTGACCGATCGAGGTGTTAAGATAAACACTCTGATGACGCCCTTTGTGTCACACATGCTGTACCAGAACCGTTTCAAAGATGTAAGCCAGGTTGTGAAACTCTACCCGGCCCGGCTCGATACTGAAGCGCTGATTTGGCCGTTGCAGCTGCAGGCCACGGTCAACAAAAGCATCGAACAGTTCCGCCGAATGGCCGAGGTTATTAAGGTAACTGATTGAGCTTTTTGCCTTTAAAAACTCTTTTGTTAGTTATATATCTACTTATATAGAGCCCTTTCTTCCTTTAGTTTGTAAACTTTAAAATATTAAAAATTTTCAAAAATTTATTTCAAAACTTTAAAATTAGGAGTTGTCAAAACAGTCAACATTCAAACTAGCCAAATTTAAAAAAAACCTTTTTACATTTTTTGACTTTTTTTTTTATTTTTAGATTCACATTTCAACAATTTTTACAAATTTGTTAATTTGGTCAATTTGGTCTATTCAACTAACTCAACTCAACGAATGCTTGGCTTAACGGTTTTTGGGATATTCGGTACATCTTTATTAATTTTTTTTTCAAATGTGTCAATTTGGCCAATTTTGTCAATTTTTTCAATTATGTCAATTTTCGCAATTCTGTCAATTGAAGTAATTTCGATAAGTTTTTTGTATTGTCCATTAAATAACTCTTTTATAATTTTGACAATTTCGAATACTTTGTAAACTTGGAAATTCTGTCTTTTTTGTTCTCAATATTTTTGAGATCTTTCATTTTTTCTTTACATTCAGAAACTAATTTTTTTGCTATGTTTAACAGATCCTCACGGAGAAAGCTCAGGATCCAAAGCACGATCTGGCCGGTCAGCTGTTGATGGAGCTGGTCAGCAACCGCAAAAGTCAGCACGACCTGAACACCCTCAAGGCACTGCTCCAGCAGCTGTTCGTTGCTGAAGTGCGAATAAGCCGAATGAGTGCCAATGTCCTGCGGAATCACCTGGCCAAGCTTGCCCGGGGGAAAGATTCGGAACTGGATCGATTGGTCAACTCGCTGGTGGATGAAGAGCTGGCGATCGCTTCGAGGGAACTTTTTGATTCGATCATCGTTCATCCGAGAAACATGACCTACGATGAGTTAGAGTGCCACCTGAGCGAGCTGGAGGAAAAGAGGCTGAATGCGAGGGGAGTTCTAAGGAGGTTGCTACAGGTTTGTGTCCGGGAGAATCGGTTGGATCGGGCTGTGGAGGTGAAGAAAAAATGTGACGAAGCTCGAGTAGAGTTGAGTTCGGGTATGTTGGCTTCCGTTTTCGATTTACATATCAAGCGGAAAAATTTGGAAGAAGCTGGAAGAACTTTGGAGCAAATAAAGAGTACGTTCCCGGGTTTTTCGATAGACGAACACAAAATTGTAGATTTTGCTGCCCTGATGGCAGAAAATGGTTTTCTAACCACTGCTCAGAATATCATCAAACAGCGAGCCTCGGCTGGTCAGGTTCGTTCCGGAAATGTGAACAAAAATATCTGGAATCTGCTGACGAATACTGCGCAGTGGGCTGCTGCAAATGAACCCAGCTCGGATAAAAACCATGCCTATGAAATGCTAAATTTGCTTGTTGGTTTAGGATACTGTACGTATGACAACGCAGTACTAGGGCCAGTAATCAGGGAGTACCTTTTGAAAAACCAGATCAAGAATGCCATCAATATGTACAGGCAGATAACCATCGAAAAAAGGAGAACTCCGCTTCAGCTGGAAATTATGACGACCCTGGTTCGGCTGACCAATTCCAACAATCCGGAAATCCCACCGGATCAAGCCAAGGCGCTCCTTAGCGAGATCATCCAGCTGGGTTCGAAAATCCACGGACCAGTAAACACCAATAATACCCTGATCGTTGCGTTGGCCGACGGAGGAACCGAAGCTCAGCTCAGGAGAATACTGATCAATCCGGAAACGCGAGTCAACCACGAATACGTCCTCGGTCAGTGTGAGTTTCTGCTAAACTCCGGTAAACTGGATGTGGTGCTGCGGTTAGCGAAATGCTCCCGCGGGCTAGCCAACATCCGGGAGACTGACTTCCTGTCGCTGATCCTGAAGCAGTACACTCGGGACAATGATTGCGAATCGGCCATTGCCCTCTTCAATCGACTGCAGGCCGAAGATGAGGAGCTAAAAATTAGCGGAGATTTCGCCCGGAAATTGATCGATCTGCTGGAGGTGAACAACTACGAGGTACCGAATGGGGTGCGGTTATACGCGAAATAGAACAGTGTGCTCTAGTTTTTTTTAAGGTAGGTGAATAAATTGATAACTTTACAAATGATTATCGTAGAAGTGAGAAAGTAATTTTATACGAATTTCTTCGATAACCTTCTAAACATTTGAAAAAACCTATTATAGACTAAAGTCTGAATTAGAGAAACTTTTTTTTTGATTATTTGGTTTCCATATTCCAAGATCTGCAATACTTTTTGTGTCGTTATGTGATCGGATTGTAAATGGTTTATTTTAGATGGTTCATTTTGCGGCTGCATGTGCGAATGGGTTGGAAAAATATCACACTATCGATAACGTACAGTTAGTAGGTAGGACGTAGAGAAAAGATCTAAACAAAACGCGCGTTAACCTTGAGATTTCCGATTTTCATGTCTCATCGTCTAGAGCCGCGTAGGTAAAGATAAGACTGCGCACTAGCAGTGTATTTGTTCGTACTAGGGTGGCAGGTTAATTATACCGATTTTATTTTTCTAAACAACTTCGTTTTTACAAATTAATTATTAAATTGACATCAATATGAGGACGATACCGGAATATGATGATTTTGACTACCAGCTGTTGAAACAAGTGGACCACCACTGAGTTTTAGTGTGTGCTACTCGGCTAACTCTTATCACAACACAAATACGCAAAACCCAAATCCCATAGCAATTATAATTATTTGCTTACACGACATTTTAAAAACTTAATCTAGCTTACATAATAACTACTCACGTGCCCGTTTTTCCTACCATAACATCAAAACGCACAACAATCATATCACAGCTTGGAGGGCACAGGTGTATCACAGCTTTCTTCTTCAATACCACAGTCGTATCCGGTAAACTTGCAACCCTGCCAGGCTTCACTGCTTCGACGGGCGTACCGCAGCTGCCCGGAGCACATCTGACGACTTCCGGCTCGATCCGGCTGGCTCTCTCCACGTCCGCAGCTTAATTTCTCAAAAACGGGACTAGCAAAACCAAGATGGCGAAAATCGAGTCACGAGAAGTGATCGGCTCTTGAGCAATGACCCAGCTCCCAAAAACGACCCTGTTGACAAACAATCTCTTAAGCATTTTTGGAATCTTCCGTTTTGCAGGTTCGTCACTCACCCAGTAGGGGCCGCCTGTGTGTTGCCGAGGAAAACACCCCTTGCTCACACCTGCGAAAAATCATATTCTCTAAACCAATTCTTATAAGAGAACTGTACTGCCGTTGGACGCATAATTGTCACATGTGACATTTCGACGTTTTTGAGTTTTTGGTGCCAATCGTCATAATTTGATACGTATTATTGATATTCTTTGTCGAAACAGAAAGTTTATTCTGAAAATTTCAAGAAAAATTCAAAGTCAAATTGTCACACTGGGACAAATGGACGCATAACTGTCACACTGAGACGATTCGACGCATATTTGTCACACTAAAGAAATGAACGTATTATAACTTCGGAACGTCTAAATAGATTTTCACCAAACTTGGCCACCAAAATTAGTCAAATTGTTATTCTTCCAGCGCCGTGTGACAGTTCCACCGTATTCATCAATTGTCCAGGATGGCCACATGTGATTGACGGCAGTTTTAGCAGACCATTTCTTTTTGGGTTTGCTTTGAGTTTTTGATTTCGATACACCTAATAAAATACCGGAGATGTCTGTTTCTTCTTGTTTACAAACTATTCCGCCAGCTTCATCCGGAACTTTTCCCAAGACCGTATTCACTGCAAACGCATTGATTGTCCTCTTCTGGTAACGCTTCTCTCGCGGTTGCGACGTTTTCAGCACGGCAGCTGACATTAGTTGAAGGAATGTTGCTTCGTGTAAAGTGTTTGAGCGGCTCAACAGAGCTCAACTTGAGCTGCCGCAAATTGCTCCCCCTGCCGCTTTATTGATCGAACCCGTTAAAAAGACTTGATTTTTGACACCAGATAGTGTAAATTTTCAAATAATCCGATTCAGACCTGATTTTTTAAATTTAAGCTTCCATTCACAAATAAAACACAAGAGCCACACACGAAATGCCAAACCAAACAACTACTGGGTAAATGTTCAGTTCGTGGTGTGACAAATATGCGTCCATTTTTCGACTTTTCATAGAATTTTGCGGCATAAATGTCACACAACGATTTTCATTGAAAAAACAGTTCATTTTCGAAAAATTTGATCGAGGCTCATATGATAGGAGTGTACTTTAGAGATCCACGGCATTGAAGTCAACAAAAATTGCGAAACTGTGCGTTGACGGCAAAATGTTTTTGTGATACTTTGATCGCGTTTTTCTCGCTTTGCCTTTTTGTAACATGTGACAATTATGCTTCCAACGGCAGTGTACCGTGCACTCACCCTATGACGGCGTACTCTGAAGTGCTACTTCGTCTCCGTTGGTTCTGATTCCGTTTCGGTACTTCGGTAATCTGTGATCAGATGACAGTTAATTAGGCAAAGTCATCGAGAAGGAAGTATGTTTTTCCACTCCCTTCGCTATTCAGTCGCAGTGCAATGGCTTCCAAAGGTTTCCGGCTTGTATGTTGTTGCCGTCGAATTGCTCGCCGTCTGGGAATCAAACATATGGATTTCTTTTCTTTTCTGTAGTGATTATTTGTCTCTGGTCTCACCTTTCGAAAATCTGCTGCTGATGGTCCTGCTGTTCCTTCCCAACAGCGATGGCGAATTTTCGCAGGAGGAGAACGATTCGAGTCACAAGTTGTGATGGCAAAATCTGGCGCTTAGTTTTTTTCCTTTCGTTGATGTCGTTTTGTTGGTTCTTGTTTTCGTTTTTCATCCCACGTGTGCGTTTGACATTTACACTCTAAATTCTAAACACTCATTCTTTGGTAGGTTTTTGACTCACTCACTACACGCTCAAAACAGAATAGCTAGACAAACTTAATTAAAATGCTACAACGTGTACTGCCTGAAGAGCCTGTATTGCAGCATAGTTCCATCCATCCTCGAATACACATCAGCTGTCTGGTGTCCCTACAACCAGAACGGTAACAAGCGGCTCGAGGCTATCCAGAGGCGCTTTTTGCGTTATGCTCTCAGACACCTTAACTGGCAAGACCCGTTCCACATGCCAAACTACGAACATCGATGTCGTCTCATAGATATGGATACTCTTCAAGCCCGAAGAAAAGCAACACAAGCCTTTTTCATCGCCGATCTACTGACATCGCGAATCGATTGTCCTACGCTACTGGAAGCTATTCCTCTTAGTGTGAGACCCCATGGACTGAGAAACCAGAACCTTCAACTGTATGTTCCCATGCGAATGCAGAAATATTGAGCCAATAGTGCATTCATCGGTGCTATGAAAACGTTCAGCCGCCTTTCCGAGCTCTTCGACTTTGACGTTTCGAGGGATGTTTTCCGAAGAAAAGTTATAAGAATATCGAGAAATCGCTAGTTAGATGTAAATTTTGTGTAACTTTAACTTTAAGTCGTCATTTGGACCTATACATGGTCTGTTGATTGAATAGACAAATAAACAAATAAACGAAAAATGAACAGCTGGGAGATTGACAACACTAATAAATGTTTGAAGATTTTAATCGCCGTATTTTTATATGATTCAAATTTTCATGGCATGCTCGATGAGATGAACTTTTTTTAAGAGGAATATTTTTACAGACATAATAGAAAGGTGGATAGACAGGCCGAACCGCGAAGACAAATCAGCATACAGACTTATTTCGTGAACGATGTATCGTACCGTACCTTTCGTGAAAAAAAACTTGAAATTTGCATATGCAGGATAAGTCTGTTGGTCTCGAAAATGGCACGGTCGGTTAAGCTACTCTGTCGGTCTTGTTTTTAAGTCGAAAACCGTGAAATTAAAATGAATTTTTATAGGTGATGCCGTAAATTTTTTGTTATGAGCAATGCGACGAATTATTGAGACAAATGAAAGAAACCTGTTCGAAGATGGACGTATGCTTAAGAACTCCAAGGCTTTGAAGACAAAATTATGACCAACCTCTGGTAAGAGCAATGCCACGAAATGGGGGCAGTACCGAGAGGTGGGAGGTACAAACCCCCGAGAGGGGCAGTGCCAATAGATGGGAGGTATAGATCCATGAGAGGGGCAGTGCCAAGAGATAGGAGGTACAAACTCCTGAGAGGGACAGTGCCAAGAGATTGGAAGAACATACCCCTAAAAAGGCAGTACCGGGAGATTGGAGGTACAAACCTTTGAGAGGGGCAGTACCAAAAGATGAGAGGTACAAACCCCCGAGAGGGGCAGTACCGGGACATGGGAGGTACGAACCTCTGAGAGGGGCAGTACCGGGACATGGGAGGTACGAACCCCTGAAAGGGCGGGGCCATAAAATAGGACGTGCAAACCCCTAAGAGGGGCAGTCCCGAGAGATGGGAAATACAAAACCCTGAGAGGGGCAGTACCAAAAGATGGAAGGTACAAAATCCTGAGAGGGACAGTAGGGAGAGATGGAAGCTCTGGGAGGGACAGTGCCATGAGATGGGAGGTACAAACCCCTGAGGGGTAGTACCGAGAAATGGAGGTAAAACCCCCTGACAGTGCCAAGATCTGGGGTGTACAACTTCTGAGAGGGGCAGTACCAAATGATGGGAGGAACAAACCACCGAGAGGGGCAGTACCAAGAGATGGGGGTACAAACCTCTGGGAGGGGCAGTACCGGGGGATAGTGGTACAAACCTCTGAGTCCATGTACCCATGGACCCAGAGTAGCAAACTGGGGGACGCGGTGGCTCGCCGTGCCTTGGAATACAATCCGTATACCGGGATTTACCACCTGTGGTTACCAACTTAAAAGAAAAAAAACCTCTGTGAGGGGCAGTACCAAGAGATAGGGGGTACAAATTCCTGGGAGGGGCAGTACCGGGAGATAGTGGTACAAACCTCTGAGAGGGGCAGTACCGGGACATGGGAGGTACGAACCTCTAAGAGGGGCAGTACCGTGAGATGAGAGATACAAACTTTTGAGAGGGGCAGTACCAAAAGATGGGAGGTACAAACCTCTGAAAGGGACAGTAGCGAGAGATGGGAGAGACAAAGCTCTGAGAGAGGCAGTGCCATGAGATGGGAGGAACAAACCCCTGAGAGGCAGTACCGAGAAACGGAAGGTAAAAACCCCTGAGAGGGGCAGTGCCAAGATCTGGGGGGTACAACCTCTGAGAGGGCAGTACCGGGAGATAGAAGTACAAACATCTGAGAGGGGCAGTACCGAGAGATGGGTGATACAAACTTCTGAGAGGGGCAGTGCCAAAAGATGGAAGGTACGAACCCCTGAGAAGGGAGGTACAAACCCTTGAGAGAGGCAGTACCGAAAGATGGGAAGTACAAACCCATGAGAAAGTTAGTACCAAAAATTGGGTGGTACAAACCTCCGAGAGGGGCAGTAATATGAGTTAATAGCGGTCGTAAAACTAGAAGCTTTTAAAAAGAAACACAGAAAACAAAATACAGAGCTGGGCCGGAACATGGTAAAAGACCTCCACTGTTGACGATCCGGACCCAGCGTCTTCACTTGGTACCAGTCAAGATTCTCGTCGACAGTTCGGATTTCGGTGGTTAGGCTCCCCCACCCTGAGTTTCTGGTTCTGCCTCACCTTCAGTGTCCTTCTGGATTCCATTCCAGCGCCTTTCTTTAAATCTCGTTCTCATCTTTTCGCAGCTTGTTTTCCAATCCATCTCCTCTTATGTTCTCGAATCTTGATTTCTAGCGCCCTTTGATGTCACCGGTGATGTAGTTCCTCGATATGTAGTTGCCAGACCACCAATCGCGGAAGATACTCCGCAGGCAGCGATTAACAAA
>NW_026598223.1:0-155000 GCF_029784155.1 Uranotaenia lowii | reverse complement strand
AATCTAAGCCACCCCAACAAGGGGACCGACAGTGAACGACCCACCGCAAGACGAGCCAGAATCAATTTACCATTTTGTGAGGCAATAAAAGTTGGTTTTATATTTGATTCGATTTCGTCGATAGGTATACGCGTCGACCCGGAGCAGTGCCAGTGTGGGGGAGGATGAAAATCGGCGGAAGGTAAAAGATTGGGCTGTTGTTTGGATTCGTACCTTTAGTGCCGCCGCGACGCCCATTCACCATATTTGCCATTCGCCGCCGCCACCGATAACAAAAGAGCAACCAGGGGGCCAGTGGGCCTAATAATAGAAATCGAACCATCCGCCATCCGCCAGGGCCCCGAACAATTGAACCCGATCCGATTGATTCTGATTGGAACATGTGTAGTTGAATGTTGCAATTGTATGAATGGTGTGGGTGTGTGTGTGCGTTCGTTTTTCGATGCGACCGTGAGAGGGTAAATAAAAATTTGTTTGGTAATAATAATAATGAAATTACGTCAGGCGAGGTGAAATTGATGCCCTAGCCTAGCGAGCTGACTTGTTTTTATTATTTAGGATATTTTCTCTCGCTATTCCTATTCCAACAAGTCAGCTTTGGTTGATGTATGAACGAGGGTCATGAAAAAAGTAAATATCCATGTTTCAAAAATGCCAACATGCATTCGGGAACAACTCGAAAGTCTGGTACAGTTTAAAGCGCACATTTCAGCAAAGTTAACAGAATATTTCCTTTCACCGAGGGACACAAATAAGATATATTACCTTCATCGTCAACGGATGGCAGTTCATGGTTCAACCGGGGTGGAAAAAATTGGGGGCACAATGCATTGCGCACAGATACAGATCCTCCGAAAAAGGAACTTTTTTTTTATTTCTTATTCCTTTCTATAAGGAATGCAATTTTTACCATTTTTCCCACACTCTCCTTTTTGCCTCGTGAGCTCGACGCGTGTTAAGGGATTTCAAATATATATTTTTCAGAAAGTGAAAAAAGAACTTTTTTTTTAATTTCAAGATCGTTTATTATAATTATTCTTATATTTTTTCATAAAGCAGAATGAAGTTTCGTAAGCTTCTTTGAGATTCTAATATAAAAACTAGGCCCTTTTCAAGAAGGTTTTGAAATAAAGATTAAGTTACCCCTGAGCAGGCCCGTGCGAAGAACTCGTCCATGAGAAGAACGTGCGAAGAACGTTTTATTCAAGATTATCACACAAACTGATAAGTAGGACTGATAAAACCAATCAAAATTTTCAAAGACAGTTTCAAATCAATTCTATTTTCGATAAGTCATGGATAAATTTTTCAGAATGATGTTCTAATGTGATAGAAAATGATGTTATAGGTAATATTGTATAAATTTGTTTCAAAAGAACTTCTAAGCAATCTTGTTTTAAAATTTGAAAAAATATTATTTTTTTATAATTATCCTATCAGTTAAAAAATTAACCATGATTAATTGTTCGTAAAATGATAATTTACAATTTTTTTTTTCGTTCTAAAATGACGGGTTGATTGAATAGTGAACTTGTGATAAGAGAAAAAAAAATTTTTTAACTCAGAAAAAATTATTTAAAAGTTGATGGTTTAATTTAATTTCATAGAAAGAATAGAAGAATATAATTGAAATAATTCCAAGAGTTCCAGTGATCGAATTCAGAGTTATAACCTTTAAAAAAAATATTTTCCAGTTGCCTAAATAAAAGGCTTAAAAAGTTCTTTTGGAAGTTTAAATTAAAAATTTCTTGTTCATGTTCATGTTCATGTTCGTGTATAACATAACAAAGAAATGGTGGAAAACTTGTAATCTCGATCAATAATCAATGATTTGATCAATCAATCAATGATCAATAAGAAACTGAAAAAAAACTAAAAAAAAAGGAATTCCTAGTTTTGTTGGAAATATTGAAGGCCCAAAGCAAATACAAATTTAGTTGACATTGCACATTATAATTTAGTTTTGAACATGCTACTTCAAATCATTTTTCTAGAAGAGTTGGCCATGAATTTTTGACATCGGACGCAATTTTTTCGTACTCCGTTAAAAATTTTCCAAAATGATAGTTCAAATAGCCAAAAATTCTTTAAATTGTGCATAGACATTATAAATGAATTGCAGTGCATATAACTAAAGTGGCATTAGTTAAGGTGTGATTTTTCAACAACAGTTGTGCAAAAATGCAAAAGTAAATTCTGATGATTCAATGCAGCCAGTACAGGAACAACGCCCTGCGAGCCTATCATGGAAATTCCAATCCAAGACGAACGTAGACCTTCGAGATAACATGCATTTTCAGCTAAGTGTTTTCTATGATTTCTATCCATTTGATTTGATTTCTCATGTTTTCGACAAATTTTTCTTGACAATATATAGCAGTAAGATGATTCTAAACAAGTTACAAAACATTTCACAAGGGATGTTTCCCCGATGAAATTGTGTGCAATTGTAAATTATATATAAAGGCATTCCCACATGAAACTGCTTGATTGATGCATATCAAATAATCAAATAATAATTTCAGAAACTGGATGCAAACTAGGTAGTATTGTAACTTTTTTGCGTGAAGAAATTCTTTAAGATTCATGAGAACAGAGAACCTTCACGAATTTTTTTTTTATTCATAGCTGTCAGAATTACATTTCAAGATATTATTTATGTCATGTTACTGTTACTTTTAAATAAATAGCCATTTAAATTTTTTTCGAAATTAAAGGGACGCATTTTATTCAGAAATTTTTTAATTCTCATGCATCTAGTTTTAATGATCGTAATCTTTTTCATCATCTTATAAATGTGAAATTCAATCAAATATGTTTTTTTTACATTTTCTTTCACATTATTGTCGTTTTGAAAAACAATGATGTCATACAGATTTCAATGAGAGAAACAGCTAACTTGTGAGAAATTTGAATGATTGCTTTTCTAATTATTTGAGTGTTCATGATTGTTTTTGGATTTTCAAATTAATTACACACCGTAGTCCGTAGGTATCAATAGAAGATTTCTCAGGAAATGTCTAGGAGCATAGGAGGTGTAGGTAAAATGAAGATCGCACCTTCCAAAAATGGCTCCTGATCCAAACCTCTCCCTTACAAAAAAAAAACCCTTCCTGAGATACTTGAATATAGATTCGCAGACGTATAGACGGTTTCTATAACTGGTGATACTGACTAATCATTGTTACGGAGTTTTTCAAAACAAGCTTTTTAAGAAAACTGGAATAACAGATTTTAAGTTGTTCCTAAAAAGTATCTTACTAACAATCCTTCCTTCATCCCTCATTGACTACTAGGACGTGGCCGGCGCCGTTATTGATCATATTTTAAAGGGAGAGCATGAGTTTTGTGCATTGAGAATGAGTAGCTAATCCCAAGCTGAATTCTTTTGGTCCTTGTACAAAATTGATGGCCTCGATCAATCACGGAATAACGTTTTTTGTATGTCAAGTTTTGAGTTCCAATACAAAAGGTTGATTGAATTGCAGTTGAAGTTAACAAATAAAAATAAGTTTGAATTCATGAACGTCTCATAAATAGTGTCCTTAAAATGAAATGTTTCAAGCCTAGGGTGATGTAAGCCAAATTTCTGACTTGCTTATTTTTAAACACTTTTCAAGATCAAGTAATATCCCATTACTACGATGAAAATAATAAAGGGAAGAAATTTCCATGGGGGGTGGGGGGATTAAGCCCCTAAAACCACCCCGCCTTGCCCTCGAGCATAGTCTTATGGCTCGTTATCGATGCAGCCATTTTCAAGGAAGTTCTAGAAAAAGGGAGGGTTTCAATATTTTTCAAAAGATGACGAAGAGTGGTAACTTTTTAGATATTTAAGCAATTTTTAACCTAAAAATATTTTCAAATTATATCAGCAAAATCACAGAAAGAATTTTTACAAGAAAACTGAACCAAGTTTTTTTATAATCAAAATTAACAGCGCAGTAGTAGAATCACATATCTTCATAATCGTGTATGTTTGATCCAATTCTAAAAATATTAAATTTACTTTACTTCCTTCTTGGAAGGCATTTAGATTAAGATTGCCAGATTGTTTTCAGCTAATTTTGAGGCGTTCAAATCCAGGCCGTTCAAAACTTGGCAAAATCCGGGCATTTGATTTCTAAAGTGACGTCAAAAAATCCAGCAAACGTCCGAGCAAATTTTGTATAAGCCCGGAAATTACTCAATAAAATCAAGCAATTAAACTTCATACAACTTTTTCAGTAAAACTTTTTGACAGATCGTATCTTGGCTAACGAAAAACCTTTCATGACTATATACTATATTCTTGCTTAGAAAAATCGTTTTGGAGGAATAAATATTAAATTTTTAGAGGGAACCTTTCGATTGCTTTGATTCAATAAATCCGGGCTTTATCCAATCAAATTCGGCAATCGGGCCAGGCCGGATTGTTCCAAAATTTTGTACAACATATCCGGACAATCTCGGATAAAACCGGGCTATCTGGCAACCTCCCAGTTAACATAAAATCGCATTAAAAATGATAACTCAAGTCACATAAAACGATACTGCGAATCGTTATTCCAACTAACGCAAGTAAAAGGTCTTAAAAATCGTTACTTGAAGTCGGATTAAATGGTTTAAATCGGATACGATAAAAAGTCCGCCATGTTTGCAGATTTTGAAGACGATTTCGTTCATTTTTTCTCCAGCGTGGGTCAAGTGAGAGAACAGCTTTGCTGTTCTCTCTGCGTGTTACGGGGAGCAAATACGCTGAAAATACGATAAATATTTGTAGTCTGCTTTATAACAGCTTTAAAGCTAAAATTTATTAAGTAAGAATTAGTTGAATACATTGTTGGTTGTACTTTTACTTACATTTCAATGTAATTCCCCGTTTAGAAATGATCTATTGTTAAATATGACTGTGGATTTAACGACTAGGTTTCACGACTTTTGCGAGAATCTTCGCCCTATGCATACGGAAAATAAAACTTTCTGTGAGTGTGATTAAGCTTCAGGAATATTTTCTTACTCACGGTTACTAGTTCTGTAATCTGGATTAACAACTATAAATACGAAAGTGCAGCAGTATAAATAAGGCGGAGCTACTATATAATCTGGATTGACAGCTATAAATTCGAAGGTGAAGCAGTACAAATGAGGCAGAGCTACAATATAGTTTTAGGTTATGCCGTACAATCGGTAGGAAATTTGATAAATTATTTCTTACGTTAATAGAAGTGTTTGAAGTTAAACTCCAGGTAGTCGGAATCACACCGTTTCTCCGTAACTTCTATTTCCTGAATTTAAACTGTAAGCACTCTGTAACTGTGCACTTGAACCGTATTTAATTATTCGACTCAGTTGTCCACGAATTGGAGCACGTTTTTAAACTATCTTCCTGTCTGTTTTATCTCTTTCTCTGCCCTGTCATTCGATCTTTTGGTACCGAGGAGCTGATCGATTCCTACACATAACTAAATTAGCCACGCTGAGCGTCCCAACACTGTGACAAGCAGTGCAAACAGATTGCTCAATCAGATAGTGTATTTGCAAGAATTGTCCAATGACAGAAGCAGCAAATATTGTCGCTGGCAATGGTTGAGAGAAAAAAACTTGTGCTCTCTTGCTTTCTTTCAGTATGCATGAATAAGGTGTCGAATATCGTCTAATTCGTATACTCTAATTGCGTTAGCCAGAATTTTAAAATATGTATGTATATTGTATGTATATCCACTTTGGTAGGTTAATGCTGTTTTTTCGACTTTCATACGATCATTATAAAATGTATATGAAACGTATTACAAAGAAATATACCTACAATAATCTTTGTTGGGCTTACGATAAGTTTAATCAAGATGATTTGGAGAAAAAAAGCACATGTACTTTGTTGTGATCCAGTGAACTCCATAGATATTTTTATGAACTTTTTTCATAAGGATGATCTTTTTTTATAAACACAAATCATTTGACACCATTTTTCCAAAAATATCTTATATTTGACGATCATTGAAATGACTCATGTTTTTTTTTAAATTTTGCACTCATTTCCCTATTAGTCCTAAACCAATGCATATGTCTCTTTGTCACTAACAAATATTCACATTGAGGGGATTTATTCTTGTTGATATGGTTAGGCCACATTTAGGTTTTTTTTCGTTAGAGTCAAATATTTATCATAAATAATTCATTTAAGCTGTTTGGTAAGAGGGTCGGTAAAGAGATTTCATGTCGGAAGATCGACCTGGTTGGTCAGCTTGAAGTTAATCTCTTCATTGAACGTTTTTTTGGGATTATTTTCTCCAATAAGGCCGGAACAAATTTCAAATCCTTCTTTTGTCACTCGGAGTTTCAACAACGTGAGGGAGGCGGGGGGGGGGGGGATAGAAAAAATAAGGCGAAAAACAAAGAAATTGGAATAAATAACACGAAAGCTTGTATGCAACAAAATTGAATACTATATCATTGCACAAAACATATAAGTCATGTAATTTTTTATCGAAAAATTCAATAAAATCAAGAATTAAAAAGGTCAAATAAGTCCCACATTCCAATATTTGTTTTTTGGCCTTGTAATCTTTCAGATATTTGTATTTTTTTTCAAAATTTACTTGACAAACTTCAAATTTTATTTATTTCCCCCTTCAGGGTTTTTGGAAATATCGAAGGGGGGGGGGGTGACAAAAGAAGAAATTGATATTTGTTCCAGCCTAATTAGTGAGAATTATTTATCCACAAAGTTTCAACCATCGCCAATTTTGTGCACCTTTGTTTGAATTGTTGGACATGAAAAGTGGACTTCAGTCATTATGGCTATTGGCAAAATAATCCAAATCATCTCTTAAAAATACCACTTTCCAAAACAACTTTCCATTCATTGGAGGTTAGAATAGGAAAAAAATACAAAATTCAATAAATTGTTTTCCACTATTATAACCTTCTATTCCATTCCGATGATATACTGGTAAATGGTAAATACTTAAACATCATCTTTTTCTAGCATATGCAATCGAAATAAAAGTTTGATTCCCCATTTTTTGGTCCTGATGAACACAAAAATATTTTCTGGAAATAAAGTCAGGGTTGGTGGCAAAGGGGTATAAATGCATACCTTGGAGGGAAAGGAGTATCTTTCCAAAGGTTTCTCCAAAGAGATAAATCCATAAAAAAGGAAAATATTATGATGAAAATCATGTTTCGCAACCAACAATCCGTTAAAGATGCTTATCTGAGTTTTTTTTAAATTTTTTATATTTATACCACTTTGGCTCCAACGAGCCTCATGAAGCTTAGTTCATTAAGAAATGGGACACTTTCTATTGCTGATAGTTTATTTTCTAGCTATCGGACATTCAAAACCGCATTTTGTGACCTGTAAAAAGTACTATACGACCTTTTTTTCAAACTATAAAATTAACGTGTTTTCAAGATGTTAACGATGCAAAAGAAAAAGAAAAAAAATGCAAAGTTTCTTTCAAAATCACTGATTATCAAATCGATAGCTGAGAAAACTGTTGTATATCAAAAAAAAAGTTCTGTACGTGACTGGTGGAAAAAAATACTCAAATCATGCGTTGGAATAAAGAACATGACCGGCAACTACGGTTAAGAGTTATCAGTGAATTCAAGGCTCATACCAGAATTTTAAATTTTGAATAAGCGAAAAACTTAGTGTAGATTGCTGAAATGTCCCGCAAAATTTTCTCCGAAAGCTTAAATTGTTGCCTTGCTATGAGTCATTAAACCTTTCATCAAACAATAATTTTTGCTGGTTCCAGAGCTCGTAAGCTGTTTAGCCAGTACCGAGGCAATGAGACAGATAATTTCTGATGGACGACAACATTTCTGATCGACCTTGCCTTACAAATTAAGGTATGTATTTATTGGATGTTTTTATAAATAATATAATGGTTTGCCATGACTCTGCTTCTGTGGAAAAAATAAAAATTTGCAATAAAAAAACATCGGTTTTCACTGTTTTTTATAGGTTTTAAAAAGTACTCTTGCATGTATATTTCGCAACCTACGATCTTAACTAACCGATTATACTTGAAGTTCAATCTCATGATGCTTTTGCTTTGTTTTCGTCAGATTATATCAGCAGACGTTCCAGTAAAAATGTTTTTCAGTGGCACAAAAATAATCAGGTTTTATTTATTTCGAAAAATCTGTATCCCTTAAATTGCTCTCAGTTTCTTTAAAAAGTGAATTATTGAGCCAAAAAGTAGCGTACATTGAAGGACCACCCAAATGATTTGACAAAATATTAGTTTGAAAAAATATTTGAATTTGTTTGGAGTTGTTGCTAAAAGCGTAAGGATAATGTTGCCAGATTGTCCGGTTTAATTCGGGTTAGCCCGAATATTCAAAACAAAATTTGAGGACAGACCAGCCCGGACCAGTTGCCCGGATTTCGCCAGGATTCATTCACTTTATTTGACAACTCAAAGAAAAAAAACCAATGGTTTTGTAAAATTTTAATACTCATACCTCCAAAACAAAATTTTTGAGCAAGTATAATATAAATAATCATGACGGTTTTTCGGAAGCCAAAAATTCGATTCAAAATCAGTCAATCAGTTTTGATGAAAAAAATTTGTTTTATTTCTCGATTATAGGCGAGTGATTTCAGGGTTTTGACAAAATTTGCCAAGATGTTCCTCGAATTTTTGGTCGTAAATTTCAATATTGAATGCCCAGATCTTGCCAGATTTTTATATAAAATTGTCAGATTTGTCCAGCCCGGATACTTGGCAATTATAGCAATTTTACCTTAAGACGATGTATCTATGAGGTAGATAAAGTTTCGAATGTGCGCTTTGCACATCCAGGTGAAAAATTTCCCCTGTTTCTTGAAAAAAGAAGTAAAGTTTTTGAGACTAATTGTAGTTATTTACAAAAAGGTATGATCTATAACTTTAAAGCTTTTGCTACTTTCTATGTTGCAGTCAATACTTTTGCAAGTCTCGTCCCATTATTTCCAGCATTGCAAACCATATCGAAAATTGTTACATTTTCCCCCTCCAACAGACAGTGTCGACTCGTGTCATTTTTCGATGTTCCACATTTTGGATGTTCAATTTTTTTTTGCAGAATTGTTGATCCACAGTAAAAAATATCTTTGGTGAATTAACAACTTGAAATATGATTGTATGATCAAAACGTCTGCTGTTTACCAGTAGTGGACACAGAAATTTTAAATCACGCGTTATTGTTACCTATTTCATCTATTTCAAAAAGAATATTCTCACAAGCTGAGCCCCTTCGACTGCTGAGCCTGTAACCGGGTGACCAAGTTTACATCCTCATCCTCCCACTCACTTGGGTCGCCCACAATCTGTGGTATCATGAGTGGTGGTGCCATCCGACAGCAGCTGAGTTGTGTGACAGTCAGCAGAAAAAGGACGTTCGCCGCCCAAAAAATGAAAAAATGAAGAAAAAAAAACTGGGAGAGCAGGAACGAAATCCACACTGTCAGGGTTGGAACCGAGCAGAAAAATAAAACATCTGTACAAAACATACGTGCAGTGTCATTGTGGAAAAGTTTTTCCATAAATTTGCCCCTGAGTGCAATAATGTATTTGAAGATGGCTTTCGCGTTGCAGCACACAGAGCCCAAAAAGGTGGGTGGAAGCAATGAATTCCTGCTAACTTTTACAAGCGGTCGTGGGGCGGGGATACCATTTTGAGCCCATTCGAACCGACAAAAATGCAGGCTCGGAGCGTAATTGTGTAACCATTTTTCTGACACATTTGCTATCGTATTTGTTTTATGCATTGTATGGGAATCGAAACAGTTTCTTTAAGATTGACTTAACGATGATTTGAATAATTTTTAAAAAATATGAATTTACAGTTAAGATTTTAACCTTTGCATGCAATATATTGTACAAAGTATTTAGTGTTCAAACAACATTGATTTGAAATGAACATTTACATATCCAACTTGATAATATGATGATCTCCAATATGACATAACATTTATTTAGTTTCCTTCTGGTTTGAAATCAAATGTTATGATCAAGCCTTAAGCATGGATGTTTTGAAATATTTCATTAATAGAAACATGGGAAATCAAATAATGGAAAAGATTAAAAAAATAATATTTAATTCATAGTCATAAATAAATAAGACTAAAATTGAATTAAAAAAATATCCTCAAGAGCTTCTCATAAAGATCTATATTCAATTTTCGATAATAAAGGTAAGAGCCACCGGTTAAAATGTTTTCACCGCTAACCGAAGCCGTGGCCTAGAGGATAGCTTTTAAGGTTTCTAAGCCAACGGTCATGAGATCAAATCTCAGCCACGGCACAAATAAAGAGCTGAGAAGCTGGCCATCATATCCTTGAATGGGTACGAATTAGAGATAAGTAAATTAGATCTCTTCAAGGAAAGCTTCACTGAAATCCCATACAAACTCATGTGTGTGTAAGTTAAATAAATCCTAAATGTTGCGGTTTAAATTTGTGGTCGCTTTCGCTTGCTAAAGTTAAAAAAATATTTTAACAGACTCTTATATTAGACCTTTAATCCTATATGATGAAATTCCAACACTCAATAAGATACAAAACTTCATGATATGCTTTATTTAATCTTACTTTTAAATTAAAATAAAGGTTTTACTAATGTTTTTTTTTTTCAAATTATCAAAAAAAAAAACAATAGCTTTCTTATATTGAAAAGACTAATTAAGTTTTTCTATAAATCAACTGAAAATTTAGAGAGAGAAATAAGTTATTGAAGGAAAATTTATCCCTCTGAATCACTATTTGCAGAAAAATTTACAAAACCTTAGTTTTTGAAAATTACAAAAAATAAAATAAAATAAAATGCATTATATTGCATAACCACAGGGGATAAGAAACTTGACTTCCACCACTTTGTTGATTGTAGTTTTTACAAATTTGAACCATATTTCACAACATTTTGAAAAATAAAAACTTATCCAACATTTTTGAAATATTTTGTTTAAATTGTACCAGAGAGCACCGAGATTTATAAAGTCAAATAAAAAAAAAATTTTTTTTCGATAATTTTCGTAATTTCCAACCCCTCTCTTGACGGGGCTTATAATTCCTTAATCTTACCGAACAAATATAGGATTCTTTTTTATCAGAAAATAAATCCAGAATGGTAATAATTCTTAGACCTAACTGTCAAAAGTGATTTTATCTTAAAATGAAAATTCTTCCTTGATTCTCTTTGATCAGAAATATGAACTGAACTGTAGTGTTTTTCTGAATTAAATTTCATGGCAATATTGAATAGAAAATGATTAATTATGCTTTTAATTTAAGGTAGAATTTCATTCTTTTATTCTGAACTTGTGTTTTTTTACTATCCCGGAAGTATTTTATGTAAATTTGTATCAAATGGTTGATATTCATATTGAAAATATTATTTTTGGATGCTGTAAATATAAATTATAATTTCAAACTAAAGCGTAATTCACGATACTAATCTTTCAACCGTAGCACAGTGAGGCAGAACACGCTTTGTGCTGCACAAAACCTCGTTACTTCTTTGAATCAGCTCATAGAGGTTTGATGTTTTCGGATGAAATGTTCACGATAATAAAAGCCATCTTATCGTTTAGTTGACGATATTCTAGCTCAATGGAGGGCACAACAATGAAAATATGCGTCGGTAAAATACAAACAAACAAACAAAAAATAAGTTAGAAAATTTTCTAAATTTAAAATAGAAAACGCACTCCTTTTCGCTTGGAGATTCCATCCGATGGTTTTTTTTTTCTTATATATTGCCCTGGAATAGTTTAGTTAATATCCTTTATTTACGCATAGAAGGAATTCAGTTATATATGGAAATTGATTTTTTAAACAGTTGAAGCAAAAAAATCAATGGCATTATTAAAGCTGATTGATTTTTTTTTAAACCAGCACTTAACAGAAGCTTCCATTCCAAGAACGAGTTACTAAGAAAATGATCAATTTTATGATAAACACACAAATATCATGCATAACATAACTTTTTTATTAGCACGTATCAGCAGCTACTTATTGTTTTCTCAAAAAGATTAAACACAGTTCTCTTATTTAATATGTAATTTGACGTGGAATTTTCGTGAAAAACTATATTTTATGATATTTAAAATTGGTGTCAAATTATTCTTGCTATTTCAAGAACAATTTATTTTGTAAATTTAATATGTTCAAATTTAACAAAACTTGATGAAATTTTAAAAAAAATGGATGTGTTTGTTTAACGAATATCTTGAACAGATTTTTTTCTTCATAGCGATAAAGATCGCTTTTGTTATTTCCTCATTTTTCAAAAATTATCCACCCCAACTTCCCCAACTAAGAAAGTTGCTTAAAAAATTGAATTTTTCAAAATGATGAATTGATAGATTATAGTTGGGCTATCAGTCTCGGTTCCAAAAAATATAAATTAAAAATTTTAATCCAATAAATTGAAAATGAGGTTTTGTCACAACTTTTATAGGCTCTGCTCCACAGTTCGTAGGCTTCATTAAGATAATTGAAATGGATATGGAAATTGATATGAATTTGATATGAATATAATCATATTTTCACTGCATATCTGACAATCTCGTATATGAGAAGAAAAATTTTTTAAACTGATTTCTGATTTGGAATCAAATTTTCGGATCAAGATTAAGGAATATATAAAATTAAAAAAACCATCAATTAATAGTGACACGTCTCTAACCTTTATGAAGTTATAGATATCTTAGTGTTTTACCTTGTTAAAAATTGGTATTCAGTTCTGCAATGCATCTCATTGTCGTTTATTGTAGAAATGATAATTTTTTTTATTAGTTCAGCATTCCCACTGAGCCCTTCTCATTTTGAAAGTTGGAATCACCGCTTTCCGTTGAAAGCTCTTATAGAACCACTTAGAAAATCTATACTTTAAACCGGTCCAAATATTCAGTTTGATAAATATATTATAATTTTAATTGTTCCAGAAAAGTTTACACAAAATAAGCATTCTTGAACCTAACTTTATCAAAAACCTTCATCCTGATAAAAGTAATTATAATCAAATTTTCACACTACAGAAAAAGTTAAAATGCTATCGGTTTTACAACTGTGAAAAAAATCAAAATGGTTTAAACATCAAAAAATTATTAACTTTGATAAAATTGAAAAATTTGACAAATTGTCAAATTTGTCAAACTTCAAATAAAAATTGTCAAACATGTCAAATATGTCAAATTTGTCAAAATTGTCAAAATTGTCAAAATTGTCAAAATTGTCAAAATTGTCAAAATTGTCAAAATTGTCAAAATTGTCAAAATTGTCAAAATTGTCAAAATTGTCAAAATTGTCAAAATTGTCAAAATTGTCAAAATTGTCAAAATTGTCAAAATTGTCAAAATTTTCAAAATTGTCAAAATTGTATAACTGTTAAAATTGTTAAAATTGTTAAAATTGTTAAATTTGTCAAAATTGTCAAAATTGTCAAAATTGTCAAAATTGTCCAAATTGTCAAAATTGTCCAAATTGTCAAAATTGTCAAAATTTCCAAAATTGTCAAAATTGTCAAAATTGTCAAAATTGTCAAAATTGTCAAAATTGTCAAAATTGTCAAAATTGTCAAAATTGTCAAAATTGTCAAAATTGTCAAAATTGTCAAAATTGTCAAAATTGTCAAAATTGTCAAAATTGTCAAAATTGTCAAAATTGTCAAAATTGTCAAAATTGTCAAAATTGTCAAAATTGTCAAAATTGTCAAAATTGTCAAAATTGTCAAAATTGTCAAAATTGTCAAAATTGTCAAAATTGTCAAAATTGTCAAAATTGTCAAAATTGTCAAAATTGTCAAAATTGTCAAAATTGTCAAAATTGTCAAAATTGTCAAAATTGTCAAAATTGTCAAAATTGTCAAAATTGTCAAAATTGTCAAAATTGTCAAAATTGTCAAAATTGTCAAAATTGTCAAAATTGTCAAAATTGTCAAAATTGTCAAAATTGTCAAAATTGTCAAAATTGTCAAAATTGTCAAAATTGTCAAATTGTCAAAATTGTCAAAATTGTCAAAATTGTCAAAATTGTCAAAATTGTCAAAATTGTCAAAATTGTCAAAATTGTCAAAATTGTCAAAATTGTCAAAATTGTCAAAATTGTCAAAATTGTCAAAATTGTCAAAATTGTCAAAATTGTCAAAATTGTCAAAATTGTCAAAATTGTCAAAATTCTCAAAATTGTCAAAATTGTCAAAATTGTCAAAATTGTCAAAATTGTGAAAATTTTCAAAATTGTCAAAATTGTCAAAATTGTCAAAATTGTCAAAATTGTCAAAATTGTCAAAATTGTCAAAATTGTCAAAATTGTCAAAATTGTCAAAATTGTCAAAATTGTCAAAATTGTCAAAATTGTCAAAATTGTCAAAATTGTCAAAATTGTCAAAATTGTGAAAATTTTCAAAATTTTCAAAATTGTCAAAATTGTCAAAATTGTCAAAATTGTCAAAATTGTCAAAATTGTCAAAATTGTCAAAATTGTCAAAATTGTCAAAATTGTCAAAATTGTCAAAATTGTCAAAATTGTCAAAATTGTCAAAATTGTCAAAATTGTCAAAATTGTCAAAATTGTCAAAATTCTCAAAATTGTCAAAATTGTCAAAATTGTCAAAATTGTCAAAATTGTCAAAATTGTGAAAATTTTCAAAATTGTCAAAATTGTCAAAATTGTCAAAATTGTCAAAATTGTCAAAATTGTCAAAATTGTCAAAATTGTCAAAATTGTCAACACAGTTGACGACATCTTTGGTATCGGAAACAAGTTATCTTAACGGTCTTTATTCGAATCTGTTATTTCGGGCGAAACTTAATTCCTAGATCGCTGGTTCATCGTCAAAGCCAGTCAGCGGAAAACGGAGTCTTACAAAAAAGTGGAGGAATTCCGCAAAGTGCGCGCTAAAAACAGTTTTTAGACAATTCTTTTTCTCGGCTAGTGGCATCAGTTGTGCATTGTTTTTGTTATTCCGGCAGAATCCAAGCCAACTAGAGAGCAGCTGCATGCAATATTGCTTGCAAGTTAAGCTTGCCTGGCTGAAGCTTTAGCCATCTAGTTGCGAGCGGAAAAGCTACGCCTCCAGCACCATCTCCTTGCCGCCAGAGAGACATCTGCTGGAAAACGGCGGAAGCTCTAACCACACGACAAATACGTAAGGTACCATACGCCTCCATCATAGTAACAGCTGAGTAGAGCGTGGTAAATCGCATCGATCAAATTATTCGTTGTTGGTTGCCTCTATACCGAGCTTGTTTGTACCTTTCGGACGTCTTGGACAAGTCTCGAAGCAAAAGGTTAAAACGTCCCTACTTTAGGTTGTACCTTTAACGCTTGGCCAAAGTAGAATCTCTAGGGAAAAGCGTAGTCGTTACCCGTCTAGGCGGAAACGCATTTCCGGTCACCTGGACCTTTAACCCTTGGGTGAACCGAAGTTTACGAAGGTTAAAGGGTAGACGTTACTCACTACGGTGAGAACGCATCTCGCATATTTGGGAAATTTTGAGAAGAATAATCCTTGAGCTGTAGTTCGAAAACAAAAGTCCGCATTTCAGGCAGCCGTCATGGCTGCATCAGCTACCTCTATGGAGGTAGCCACAGGCGACCCTCCCGATAAAAACGATAGGACTATGCCTGAATTTATGGACAGATCCGGAAATTTCGGAAAAATGATTATTCTATCCTTATGTCCAGCTGATGATAAAAATCCGCTGCCGAAAAACCCATTTATCATTAGCAAATCCTTAGACCAGTCCATCGGGAAAATCGAAGCTGCATACACCGAACAAAATGGAACGAAATACGTCATTAAAACACGTAGTTCTAAATTGGCAGCAAAGTTAATGCAGATGAAACAATTGATCGACGAAACCAAAATACAGATCATCCCTCACCCCGTGTTAAATGTGAGTCGGTGCGTAATCAGCTGCAAAGAAGCCTGTGACCTGAAAGACGAAGAACTACAAGAAGAGCTCTCTTCTCAAGGTGTGCTGAAAGTTCGTCGGATAACCCGCCTTGAAAATAAAACCAGAATCAATACCCCGACCATTGTATTAACTATCGCCGGAACAGTGATTCCTCGTGAAATACGAGTCGGTATTATAAACTGCCGTACACGTCTTTTTTATCCATCCCCATTGGTTTGCTACCAATGCTGTTCCTACGGGCATACCAAGGATAAATGCAACAGCGAACCAACGTGCCGAACTTGCTCCAGAACACATGATCCTGTGGAAGATGATGATTGTCGTGAAAACCCTTTCTGCAAAAATTGTAAAGGGAGTCACTCACCGATTTCCAGAAGTTGTCCGATCTATCGAAAAGAGGAGGAAATCGTGAAAATTAAAGTTGATGGTGGAATTACGTTTGGCGAAGCGAGAAAGGAGTACGCTCGAAAAAACGCGGAAAGTTCCTACGCAAACGTATGTGGGGCGCAACAAAGGCTTCATACGATACGCAAAGACCACGAAAAAGATGTTCAGATAGCGAAGCTGCTGGAAGAAAATGCTGCTCTTAAAAATAAGTTACCACATCTTAACGAGAAAAATGAAGTCGAGGAGCTCAGAAAAGAAATTGAATCTCTTCGAAAAATCGCTAAAGAATTCTACATCCTGAAAGCAAGCCTCAGGACAGCTGAAAAAAACCACGAAATCTCCGAAAGCGAATCCGAAACTGAAATGGAAACGGAACAGGAGCAGATGACGCCCCCTACAGAAGCGAAGACAGCGGTCGAAGACACACCAATGCACAAAAAGCAAAAATTAAGCTCGAAAAACTCGCTGCCCTTACGACTCTCTACGGAATCCGAAGACGTTTTTGAAAGCCAAAGCGAAACAGTAGTTAAACGCCGAGGTCGGCCCCCTAAAAGCAAAAATGGTCAACAAGGCAAACAGTAACTACACGACGAACGACTCTGCACTCGAACTTGGACATGGCTACGGAACAGAAAATATCGAAACTGGAATTAACGGCATCAATCAACGCAACCCCACAGGAAACCCAAACGGAACGACTGTAAACACACAACGACAAAACATTCACAACTGGCTCGAAACCGGTGAAGAGGGAGAACCCCTCCCACCTCTGGATACAGGAGAAGATGATCGAGGAAGCGAGAGCGGGAGCGGGGAAGCCATCCCTCAACCTGTGTTCTGTCAGCCTACTCATCACCCTGCCAGCTCTGGAATTCGTACACCAAACCTACCACCAACTCTAGTCTCCTGGAATATTCAGGGACTAAGGCCCAAAAAAGCTGAACTGGATATTCTAATTCAGGAATTTCAACCACGAGTATTATGTCTGCAAGAAACAATGTCTCAACCTCAACATCACCCACGCATTTCGGGATATAAAGTTTACCATCGCCCACGCCTAACAGGAAACCGAGCATCGGGTGGAGTTGCAATTGCGGTTAAGGAGAACATCGACAGCACGGACATAGAGCTAGAAACCACCCTCGAAGCCGCAGCCATCAAGGTTGGGACTCCGTTTAACGTGAATATTTTGAATATTTACCTACCACCCCGAGAAAACATCGAAAAATCCCAGTTAACAGCCCTCATCAACCAAATCCCAAAGCCGACGCTGCTAGTTGGAGACTTCAACGCCCACCACCCGCTGTGGGGTTCAGACCACGTCAGTGTACGTGGAAGTTTGGTTGCTGAGTTTATCGAGGAAAACAGCTTGATGATGCTAAATAATGGAGAGCCCACATACATTGATCAACGACATGGAACTTTCTCCAGCTTAGATTTAGCCGTCTGCTCAAACGACCTTGCAGGACTACTTGAGTGGAACGTGTTACCGGATGTCTATAGTAGCGACCACTTACCAATTAGCGTAATTTTCCCCGGAAACATTACTCCCCAAGCTCGCCGACCGAGTTGGAAAATTGAAGAGGCCAACTGGGAACAGTACCAAGGTGCTCTTAGTTTCACTCGAGATGATAGTGTAGAACTACAAGTCGAAAAAATTACGAAAACTATTCTGAATGCAGCTGAACTGTCTATCCCTAAATCCAAGGGCCTCCTAGGGAAAAAGTGCGTCCCTTGGTGGAACCCAACAATTGCAGAACTTGTTAAAAAGAGAAGGAGTGCACTAAGACGGTTTAAAGCCAATAGAGCACACCATGAACAGCATGAAGAAAACTTTCGAAGCGCAAATGTTGCTGCAAAAGAAGCTATAATTGAAGCTAAGAGGAAAAGCTGGCACGAACTTGCGGGAAATTTCTCCTCACAGACCCCGCTGAAAGAAATGTGGAGTAATTACCGAAAAATTCAAGGCAAAAATCGAAGTAGTCAAATAAGTTCGATATGCTACGACGGCAAAACAGCAACAGACCCCGAAGAGATTTGCGAGCTGCTCGGAAAAGCTTTTCAAAAAGTGTCCAGCGAAACTGCATACGGTCAACATTTTGTTATGCACAAACGACAAATCGAATCTAACCCGTTGTTAATACCTGAAGACACAGGACCTCACAACCGGAGTTTCAGCATGTACGAACTCGAAGAAGCGTTAGAAGGACTCAAAGGCTCCTCACCAGGGCAGGACAATATCCATTACGGGATGATTACAAATCTCCCCATGGATGGTAAAAATTTTCTTCTGGACACATACAACCGGCTGTGGGAAGAATCTGTATATCCAACGGAATGGGCGAAATCCCTAGTCGTGCCGATATTTAAAGGCAAAGGGCAGCGCTCAGACCCCCTAAACTATCGCCCAATATATCTCAACAGCTGTTTGGGTAAGGTCTTCGAACGCATGATCAACAATCGACTAGTGCACCTGCTTGAAACCAGAGGGTTGCTTTACAAACATCAATACGCGTTTCGAAAGGGAAGAAGCACAACGGATCACCTTTGTACATTGGAAGAGATAATTCGTGAAGCGTTCAGTAAAAACCTAGTAGCACAGGTTGCCTTCCTGGACATAAGCAAGGCATATGACACAACTTGGCGCCGGCTGTGCTTGGAACAGTTGGCGAACAACAACATCGGTGGAAAAATGCTAAGTTTTCTGCAAGAAACTCTACGCGAAAGAGTTTTCCAAGTAACAGCGAACGGAAAAATATCAAGCAGCAAGACAATGGAGACCGGCCTGTGCCAAGGTTCGGTACTTAGTGTGACCATGTTTTTACTAGCAATAAACACACTCACCAACTACCTGCCGTCTAATATACAATGCCTGATATACGCTGATGATGTCGTTTTGATAGCAACCGGCCCTAATGCCGAAAGCACAGAAAGTAAGCTGCAAATTGCCCTAAACCAGTTAGAATCCTGGGAATCGAAAACAGGCTTCAAAATATCAGCAGAAAAAAGCGTAACCGTTGTATATCGTACACCTCGAAAGAAGAAACCACCGAACTCAAGCAACTTAAAACTGAATGGAACCATAGTGCCCCGTAAGAAAAGCCATAAATGCCTTGGAGTAATACTCGACCAGCACCTGAAGTTCCAAGCTCATGCCGAAGAGGTGAAAGCAGCATGTCAACAAAAAATAATTTTCATCCGAAGTATAGCTGCTAGAACTTGGGGGGGAGATCGGAGCACCTTGCTGAAGTTGTACCGTTCAACAATATTAGAAAAACTTCTCTACGCAGCTCCACTCTTGTCAGCAATGGATGGCAAAGCTCTTCAATCCCTGGAAAAAGTACATAATGCAGGTCTTCGAGCGATAGTAGGAGCATTTATCACAAGCCCGATTGTGAGCCTCCAGGCTGAAACTGGAATCCCTAGTTTAAAAACATTGATCAGCCAGCGAACTATGCTTTATACGGCTCGTCGCCTAGCCGTTGGCCAAGCAGAACATAACTCTGAAACCGAAGTCACCGGAGTGGCCGAACAAAATGTCAGCAGTAACAGCAGCAATAGTGACGAGGGTTCCAGTTCAGATGAAAGGTGGGGAGAAAGACCCAGGCCTCGAGCAAACACTTTCCAAAATAGAGGACAAAATGAGATGAACGAGCTAGATATTAACCTCCCAAGAATAGGTAGTTTTGGTAACCCAGAATGTCCACCATGGCTCAGGACGAAACCTCGGGTAGACAAAAGTCTGCACATAAAACTGGCTCAAGGAGCTACATCAAATGATCTAAGGAACACTTTTTGCGAGCTTCGGCGTACAAAATATCGCATTCATAGGACAATTTATACGGATGGTTCCAAGCAGAATTCTAAGTGTGGATACAGCGTAGTTAGCGAAGAATTTGTGCTCAAAAAACGACTGAATGATATATGCAGCATTTTTACAGCGGAAAGTGAAGCCGTAAAGCAAGCACTTTCTTGGATCATCGATCAAGGAGTTTCCCGGGCCTATCTCCTTTGCACCGACTCAATGAGTGTGGTAACGAGCCTGGACAAATACAAGATAAAATCCAAGTGGAAAGACCAAACACAAAACCTCCTGAATCAAATAAAGGAAATAGGCGCAGAGATAGTTTTTTGCTGGGTTCCAAGTCATATTGGAATTCCCGGAAATGAGAGGGCAGATCATGAAGCAAAAATGGCGTTGGAATTAGCAGAAGACGAACAACAAATCGTTGATCTGAAAGAAGTTAGAAAAATAATCAAATCTCAAATAATGAATAGATGGCAGGCCGAGTGGCACTCAAGTTCTAGTAACAAACTGCGTGAGGTTAAAAACACCGTGTTACCCTTCAAAGCTGTGTTCCAAGATAATAGGCGAGAAGACGTCATCTTAGCACGATTGCGCATCGGGCACACTCAGCTCACACATGCATTTCTTCTGGACAGAGTTGATCGCCCACTGTGCCCCAGGTGTAATGAAGCGTTAACAGTGAAGCATTTTATGGCAATGTGTCCACAACTGGAAGACGAACGGAGAAACCATGGAGTACCAGGAAATCTGAGAGAAGCTTTGGCGGACGACAGCAGCATGGCGAAAAAAGTTTTGGAATATCTAAAGTTTATTCAGTTGTATGATAGAATTTAAGCATTATTGTATTCTTGATACATAGTTTGGACCGAATGATAAAAAGGTCCTAAATAAAACAAAAAAAAAAAAAAATTGTCAAAATTGTCAAAATTGTCAAAATTGTCAAAATTGTCAAAATTGTCAAAATTGTCAAAATTGTTAAAATTGTCAAAATTGTCAAAATTGTCAAAATTGTCAAAATTGTCAAAATTGTCAAAATTGTCAAAATTGTCAAAATTGTCAAAATTGTCAAAATTGTCAAAATTGTCAAAATTGTCAAAATTGTCAAAATTGTCAAAATTGTCAAAATTGTCAAAATTGTCAAAATTGTCAAAATTGTCAAAATTGTCAAAATTGTCAAAATTGTCAAAATTGTCAAAATTGTCAAAATTGTCAAAATTGTCAAAATTGTCAAAATTGTCAAAATTGTCAAAATTGTCAAAATTGTCAAAATTGTCAAAATTGTCAAAATTGTCAAAATTGTCAAAATTGTCAAAATTGTCAAAATTGTCAAAATTGTCAAAATTGTCAAAATTGTCAAAATTGTCAAAATTGTCAAAATTGTCAAAATTGTCAAAATTGTCAAAATTGTCAAAATTGTCAAAATTGTCAAAATTGTCAAAATTGTCAAAATTGTCAAAATTGTCAAAATTGTCAAAATTGTCAAAATTGTCAAAATTGTCAAAATTGTCAAAATTGTCGGAATTGTGAAAATTGTCAAAATTGTGAAAATTGTCAAAATTGTCAAAATTGTCAAAGTTGTCAAAATTGTCAAAATTGTCAAAATTGTCAAAATTGTCGAATTTGACAAAATTGTAAAAATTGTAAAAATTGTAAAAATTGTCAAAATTTTCAAAAATGTCAAAATTGTCAAAACTGTCAAAATTGTCAAAATTGTCAAAATTGTCAAAATTGTCAAAATTGTCAAAATTGTCAAAATTGTCAAAATTGTCAAAATTGTCAAAATTGTCAAAATTGTCAAAATTGTCAAAATTGTCAAAATTGTCAAAATTGTCAAAATTGTCAAAATTGTCAAAATTGTCAAAATTGTCAAAATTGTCAAAATTGTCAAAATGGTCAAAATTGTCAAAATTGTCAAAATTGTCAAAATTGTCAAAATTGTCAAAATTGTCAAAATTGTCAAAATTGTCAAAATTGTCAAAATTGTCAAAATTGTCAAAATTGTCAAAATTGTCAAAATTGTCAAAATTGTCAAAATTGTCAAAATTGTCAAAATTGTCAAAATTGTCAAAATTGTCAAAATTGTCAAAATTGTCAAAATTGTCAAAATTGTCAAAATTGTCAAAATTGTGAAAATTGTGAAAATTGTCAAAATTGTGAAAATTGTCAAAATTGTCAAAATTGTCAAAATTGTCGAAGTTGTCAAAATTGTCAAAATTGTCAAAATTGTCAAAATTGTCAAAATTGTCAAAATTTTCAAAATTGTCAAAATTGTCAAAATTGTCAAAATTGTCAAAATTGTCAAAATTGTCAAAATTGTCAAAATTGTCAAAATTGTCAAAATTGTCAAAATTGTCAAAATTGTCAAAATTGTCAAAATTGTCAAAATTGTCAAAATTGTCAAAATTGTCAAAATTGTCAAAATTGTCAAAATTGTCAAAATTGTCAAAATTGTCAAAACTGTCAAAATTGTCAAAATTGTCAAAATTGTCTAAATTGTCAAAATTGTCAAAATTGTCAAAATTGTCAAAATTGTCAAAACTGTCAAAATTGTCAAAATTGTCAAAATTGTCAAAATTGTCAAAATTGTCAAAATTGTCAAAATTGTCAAAATTGTGAAAATTGTCAAAATTGTCAGAATTGTCAAAATTGTCAAAATTGTCAAAATTGTCAAAATTGTCAAAATTGTCAAAATTGTCAAAATTGTCAAAATTGTCAAAATTGTCAAAATTGTCAAAATTGTCAAAATTGTCAAAATTGTCAAAATTGTCAAAATTGTCAAAATTGTCAAAATTGTAAAAATTGTCAAAATTGTCAAAATTGTGAAAATTGTCAAAATTGTGAAAATTGTCAAAATTGTCAAAATTGTAAAAATTGTCAAAATTGTCAAAATTGTGAAAATTGTCAAAATTGTGAAAATTGTCAAAATTGTCAAAATTGTCAAAATTGTCAAAATTGTCAAAATTGTCAAAATTGTCAAAATTGTCAAAATTGTCAAAATTGTCAAAATTGTCAAAATTGTCAAAATTATCAAAATTGTCAAAATTGTCAAAATTGTCAAAATTGTCAAAATTGTCAAAATTGTCAAAATTGTCAAAATTGTCAAAATTATCAAAATTGTCAAAATTGTCAAAATTGTCAAAATTGTCAAAATTGTCAAAATTGTCAAAATTGTCAAAATTGTCAAAATTGTCAAAATTGTCAAAATTGTCAAAATTGTCAAAATTGTCAAAATTGTCAAAATTGTCAAAATTGTCAAAATTGTCAAAATTGTCAAAATTGTCAAAATTGTCAAAATTGTCAAAATTGTCAAAATTGTCAAAATTGTCAAAATTGTCAAAATTGTCAAAATTGTCAAAATTGTCAAAATTGTCAAAATTGTCAAAATTGTCAAAATTGTCGGAATTGTGAAAATTGTCAAAATTGTGAAAATTGTCAAAATTGTCAAAATTGTCAAAGTTGTCAAAATTGTCAAAATTGTCAAAATTGTCAAAATTGTCGAATTTGACAAAATTGTAAAAATTGTAAAAATTGTAAAAATTGTCAAAATTTTCAAAAATGTCAAAATTGTCAAAACTGTCAAAATTGTCAAAATTGTCAAAATTGTCAAAATTGTCAAAATTGTCAAAATTGTCAAAATTGTCAAAATTGTCAAAATTGTCAAAATTGTCAAAATTGTCAAAATTGTCAAAATTGTCAAAATTGTCAAAATTGTCAAAATTGTCAAAATTGTCAAAATTGTCAAAATTGTCAAAATTGTCAAAATGGTCAAAATTGTCAAAATTGTCAAAATTGTCAAAATTGTCAAAATTGTCAAAATTGTCAAAATTGTCAAAATTGTCAAAATTGTCAAAATTGTCAAAATTGTCAAAATTGTCAAAATTGTCAAAATTGTCAAAATTGTCAAAATTGTCAAAATTGTCAAAATTGTCAAAATTGTCAAAATTGTCAAAATTGTCAAAATTGTCAAAATTGTCAAAATTGTCAAAATTGTCAAAATTGTGAAAATTGTGAAAATTGTCAAAATTGTGAAAATTGTCAAAATTGTCAAAATTGTCAAAATTGTCGAAGTTGTCAAAATTGTCAAAATTGTCAAAATTGTCAAAATTGTCAAAATTGTCAAAATTTTCAAAATTGTCAAAATTGTCAAAATTGTCAAAATTGTCAAAATTGTCAAAATTGTCAAAATTGTCAAAATTGTCAAAATTGTCAAAATTGTCAAAATTGTCAAAATTGTCAAAATTGTCAAAATTGTCAAAATTGTCAAAATTGTCAAAATTGTCAAAATTGTCAAAATTGTCAAAATTGTCAAAATTGTCAAAATTGTCAAAACTGTCAAAATTGTCAAAATTGTCAAAATTGTCTAAATTGTCAAAATTGTCAAAATTGTCAAAATTGTCAAAATTGTCAAAACTGTCAAAATTGTCAAAATTGTCAAAATTGTCAAAATTGTCAAAATTGTCAAAATTGTCAAAATTGTCAAAATTGTGAAAATTGTCAAAATTGTCAGAATTGTCAAAATTGTCAAAATTGTCAAAATTGTCAAAATTGTCAAAATTGTCAAAATTGTCAAAATTGTCAAAATTGTCAAAATTGTCAAAATTGTCAAAATTGTCAAAATTGTCAAAATTGTCAAAATTGTCAAAATTGTCAAAATTGTCAAAATTGTAAAAATTGTCAAAATTGTCAAAATTGTGAAAATTGTCAAAATTGTGAAAATTGTCAAAATTGTCAAAATTGTAAAAATTGTCAAAATTGTCAAAATTGTGAAAATTGTCAAAATTGTGAAAATTGTCAAAATTGTCAAAATTGTCAAAATTGTCAAAATTGTCAAAATTGTCAAAATTGTCAAAATTGTCAAAATTGTCAAAATTGTCAAAATTGTCAAAATTGTCAAAATTATCAAAATTGTCAAAATTGTCAAAATTGTCAAAATTGTCAAAATTGTCAAAATTGTCAAAATTGTCAAAATTGTCAAAATTATCAAAATTGTCAAAATTGTCAAAATTGTCAAAATTGTCAAAATTGTCAAAATTGTCAAAATTGTCAAAATTGTCAAAATTGTCAAAATTGTCAAAATTGTCAAAATTGTCAAAATTGTCAAAATTGTCAAAATTGTCAAAATTGTCAAAATTGTCAAAATTGTCAAAATTGTCAAAATTGTCAAAATTGTCAAAATTGTCAAAATTGTCAAAATTGTCAAAATTGTCAAAATTGTCAAAATTGTCAAAATTGTCAAAATTGTCAAAATTGTCTAAATATATATATATATATATATATATATATATATATATATATATATATATATATATATATATATATATATATATATATATATATATATATATATATATATATATATATATATATATATATATATATATATATATATATATATATATATATAAATATATATATATATATATATATGTATATATATATATATATATATATATATATATATATATATATATATATATATATATATATATATATATATATATATATATATATATATATATATATATATATATATATATATATATATATATATATATATATATATATATATATATATATATATATATATATATATATATATATATATATATATATATATATATATATATATATATATATATATATATATATATATATATATATATATATATATATATATATATATATATATATATATATATATATATATATATATATATATATATATATATATATATATATATATATATATATATATATATTGATATATATAAGTGAAAGAGCTTCAAGTTACTTTTCGTTGTTATGAAATTTTCTGTCTTGAATGAATAAAATTACTAAGTTATTCACTTTCAAGTCCTGGAAAACCATTGAACTTGGTTAGGCTCGTGAATATCTGCTCTCTATGAATATTACAATCAGTCCGGTCAAATCGCGTCGAATCGCGCTATAACTCAGCCTGGTGTTGCAATTCACACTTCGCTAGTTGCGCCATATGTATAGTTGGGTATGTTTGTAACCTCATATCACATGCATGTTCGGGCTTAGCAAATATTTCACCAAAACAATCCCTGTTAGCAAAAACCAACAACAGTAGAAGGTAGCTGGGACATTCAATGTTTACATGAAATAATACCGGGAAAACTGAAGGGTCACTGCCAGCCTAGCCAGGATGTGTCACTAGCTGCTCCTAGAACATCGAGTAGAACAACAAATACAGCACAGCAGCTTGATTATTCATAATTCACAAAGTGTAGTTATGGCTTGCGTCCAGCGGGTCCTCGCGATTTTGAGATGAGGGGGTGTATTTGTGAGTGGGAGTTGGTTTGAGGTTTGAGTTAGCATTGGGTTTGCTAGAATTGCGATCGCTGAGAAATTATTTTCGTTCCATCGACTTGTTTCAGAACAAATTAACAGCGAAGATGATCGTTGGCTGATTAACAATAATCCGACTTGGTTTTGTCTAAAGTTCTAATTACAATGAATCAAATTTATTTTGAAAAAAAAAATTGACTATCAGTTTGAAGATACTAAATTTTGAAACATTTTAATTATGAACCTACAATAACAATCAATATTTGAACAATAGTCGAAAAACGTATTTAGTCAATCATACTTTTCTGAGTATTTATTTGACAGAATATTGGACATCCCTAAAATTACTCATCCAACTGATCATGAATGTATGCATTCAGGTTCTTGTCAACGGTGTGATGCTTAGTAAATATTAATAGGACAATGTGAGTCATCAGATCCCTAGCACATCACAGCAAGATTGACGAACCTTGGAAAAGCAACATGTCTGGCTTGAGGTCATTGCTAAAGAAGATTGATTTATTCCATTCGAATGCAGAATTATCCCTTATTTCCAGTCAAGAAACACGAATAGATTTAATCTATCCCACACACCAGCAGCGTCAATCTTTCAAGCAATTACACTCGAAAAATCCAATCATCAAATTGTAGCAAATCGATCACCTATGATGAACAAAAGCATTTCTGCAAACTTCTTAGATAATTCCCCCATTGATAGACAGAACGAAAACAGATGTTTGCTCCCTCGTTTGTACCCTAACCTTATCCAACAAATCCCCAACGAATCGGAGGATGGGGGATGGCCTTAAAACACGTTATCTTCACGCTCGATGTCAAACCCTCTTCATGGGTGTTTGACTTTTTGATTTACGAATGTGAGCGGAGCGAAACCTTCCCAGATGATGGTGCTGCTCCTTTCCTTGCCCCTTTTCTTTTTTCTGTTGAGCTGTTTCAAATCCTTTGGTGTTTATACTCGATGGATTTCTTCTCAGCAGATAACTACGGTTGGTTTACAAATAAATTACTTTTGATCGAAAGTTCATCCGTCCCTTGATTCGGAACCATTGATTCTGAAAATTTTCACCCTAACGGAAACGAAGTCGTTAACTTAAAATTTGAACAGAAGAAAACAAACCAAAAATTCTCAAGCAACCGTACCAATCTCTTGAAAGTAGTCCTTGTGGTCCTTGTGGAAAAAATTTTGACAGTTTTGCCAATTTTGACAATTTGAACAATTTTGACCATTTTTACAATATTAACAATTTTAACAATTTTGAACAGTTTTGACAATTTTGACAATTTTGACAATTCCGACAATTTTGACAATTTTGACAATTTTGACAATTTTGACAATTTTGACAATTTTGACAATTTTGACAATTTTGACAACTTTGACAATTTTGACAATTTTGACAATTTTGACAATTTTGACAATTTTGACAATTTTGACAATTTTGACAATTTTGACAATTTTGACAATTTTGACAATTTTGACAATTTTGACAATTTTGACAATTTTGACAATTTTGACAATTTTGACAATTTTGACAATTTTGACAATTTTGTCAATTTCGACAATTTTGACAATTTTGACAATTTTGACAATTTTGACAATTTTGACAATTTTGACAATTTTGACAATTTTGACAATTTTGACAATTTTGACAATTTTGACAATTTTGACAATTTTGACAATTTTGACAATTTTGACAATTTTGACAATTTTGACAATTTTGACAATTTTGACAATTTTGACCATTTTGACAATTTTGACAATTTTGACAATTTTGACAATTTTGACAATTTTGACAATTTTGACAATTTTGACAATTTTGACAATTTTGACAATTTTGACAATTTTGACAATTTTGACAATTTTGACCATTTTGACAATTTTGACAATTTTGACAATTTTGACAATTTTGACAATTTTGACAATTTTGACAATTTTGACAATTTTGACAATTTTGACAATTTTGACAATTTTGACAATTTTGACAATTTTGACAATTTTGACCATTTTGACAATTTTGACAATTTTGACAATTTTGACAATTTTGACAATTTTGACAATTTTGACAATTTTGACAATTTTGACAATTTTGACAATTTTGACAATTTTGACAATTTTGACAATTTTGACAATTTTGACAATTTTGACAATTTTGACAATTTTGACAATTTTGACAATTTTTACAATTTTTACAATTTTTACAATTTTGACAATTTTGACAATTTTGACATAACTTTATAATTTTTGTCAGTTACAATTTTTCTCAATTAAAAAAAAAGCTTATTTCTAAGCTTTCAACTTCCCATGAACTCAAAGCAACTGATTTTGGGCTGGCGTCATCTATCCAGAAATATTCGTAGCTATGTGAAAAGATAGAAAAAAATTCACACCCCCAATAGCTTTACTTTCCTTCCTAGTCAACATCCGATACCAGATTTTCTTAAATCGTCGAACGAACGGAAGTCCTTTGAATGCACATTCAAATCAAATATTATTTATAGTCATTTGCATCATTTGCTCTCGGATTGGTAGCTTCTGGCATTTGTTTTTACCCTTGTCACACCCACACATCCGTTCCGTCACAGACAGTCTGCACCGATTCCAACTACATGTATATATGGGCGTGCTTTCACTTCACTGTCTCCCGCTCTCTCTTATCTGGGAAAAATGTGTCACTGCAGCGTGCCAACAAATTTCAACTATTTCGACGGCAGACGAAACACTGGGATGTTGTTTAAAATTTGGAACTGAATGTTCAATTGGTACCTTGAGTTCAATTTTCAAATTCATATATAAATTTAACAATCTACTGGACGTCTGGCTTCCTCAAAGAGGTGATACTTTCCAATCAACTAAAATTTGGGTTGAAACAAAAAAAAAAACTGTTCGTAACACGTTGTACAAAATTGAACCTTTCTACACTTTCATTAAATTGTTTATGTAACTATCTCTACATATTTGTTGGATAATTTGTAGTTCAGATGGTTTGGAAATTATGTTTTGTTTTAATTTGAATTTCTGGTAATCTTGAAAGCTTCAAATTTCAAATTCAGAAGTCTCTTTTCTCCCTTTCGCATTCAAAAACAGCCTATCTGTACATTGAAAATAAGTGTCAATTCTGATATGAATAATTAAATGAACATTAGTGATGTGGATGCTTTGGTCGCATGCAGACCGAGAAAGTAGCCGCACGCGTCTGCTCCCCAGGTCAAGGGTGGCTCAAACAGCGTCTGTCTCGCAGCGAGCGGCTGAGTTTATGAAATGCGACATCCGCCAGCTAAGTCCAAGATGGCAGCCCCATCGCGGGATAGGGACCTTAGAATAACAACCTACTGCTCCCGATTCATTAAATTGTTACGGAATCCGAAAGAAGTGACCGACCTGGAACTTTGGCGACGACTTTTAGCATGAAAACACGGACTAGAATTGGAACTTGGAACGTTTTAACCCTTGCCCAACAAGGAAAGCTGGCTCAACTTGCTAGAAAAGCTAGCCGTCTGAAGCTTGAAATTCTGGGATTGAGCGAAGTACGTTGGCCTAACTCTGGAGAACACAAGACACAGTCCGGGCAAGTACTGCTTTACTCTGGCATACGAGGAAAACACGCTACTCAGGAACAATGAGTTGATTTCCTGTTAAGCCCGCAGGCCCATGCGGCCCTCATAAGATGGGAACCGATGAACGAAAGAATAATCGTAGCCAGATTTAGAATACGAGTTAGAAACCTTACAATGGTCCAGTGTTATGCGCCAACTGACATTACCGATCTGCAGGGGAAAGATCAGTTTTACAGTCAACTGAAGAGCGTGGTAGAAAAAATTCCGAAGGCTGACATTCAAATCCATTTGAGCTACTTCAACGCAAAGATTGGCTACGACAATCAGGACCTTGAGCGCATCATGGGGCGCCATGGCCTAGGACAGATGAGCAAAAACTTAAAGCTGTTTGCAGAATTTTATGGCAACAACGACAAGGTGATCGGTGGATCGCTCTTCACCAATCGACCAGCAAATAAAGTCATTTGGGTATCCCGAGATGGCCAAACAGAAAATAAAATTGATCACACCTGCATCAGCCGAAAACGCAGAAGGAGCCTTCTTGAAGTCTGCAACAAGCGTAGTGCAGACATTGTATCTGACCATCACCTCGTCCTTGGCGAGATACGACTGAGAGTTGTGCGTGTCTAACGGTGCGAGCAGACAGTCGGGTGTCGATACGACGTCCGCCGGTTGGAGAATCCAGAGGTGAAAAGGGCATACGTTGAACAGCTAGAATCCCGAGCCTCGGAGCTGCCGACAGAAGGAACAGTCGAAGAACAGTGGTGTGGAATCAAGAATGCCTTTATCACGACGAGCCATGGTACTCCCGGTAAAGTTTGTGGAAGAGGTGAAGAATGTCGGATGAAGATGTCGGATGAAATTTGGAAGATGGTCGATGATCGGAGAAAGGCGGAAATCGAAATTGAGCAGACATGTACCGGGTCAGTCAAAGCAGCCGCCCGCTTACGATATTTGGAGCTGGAAAAGGCAGTTAAACTAGCTTGCAGACGAGACAAGAGTCCCTGGACAAACTCCCTAGCCGAAGAGAGAGAAGAGCCGCCGCCAATGGAGATTTCCGATTACTTTATGACATTTCTCGCCACCTTAATGGTGCAAGAATAATGCTTGAATGCCGCTAAAAGACTGAGTAGGTCAGTTATTGACCGATTGAACAGATCAGCTTAAACAATGGACTGAGAACTTCGAACAACTCTTCCGAGTCACGAACAGCGATGGCCAACAGAACCCGCAGCTTGAAACGCCAACAGTAAGTCGCATCAATGGCGTCAACTCGGAAGCGCCCTCGCAGGCTGAAATAAAAGCGGCAATGAAGTCCAACAAAGCGCCTGGAATCGATTGCATTCCTGCTGAAAGCTCAAAGCCGACCCTGCCTTGTCAGCACAAATGTTGTTGTTGTCTTTTCGCTGACATCTGAGATACTGCAACATTCCCGGCCGACTGCATGCAGGGTATCTTCGTAAAGGCGCCGAAGAAATGGGACCTGACAGAGTGCGGTAACTGGCAAGGTATAACGTTGATTTGTACAACCTTCAAAGCACTATGTGATCCTGAGTGATCCTGAACTAGATCCAGGAGAAAATCGACGCTACACTTCGACGGCAACAAGCTAGACTCCGTTCCGGACGATCATGTGTGGACCACATTACAACGCTACGAATAATACTGGAACTGGTATTCGTTGATTTCGAAAAAGCATTCGATCGACTTAACCATGAAAACATCTGGGCGGCTCTAACGCAACGAGAAGTCCCTGAGAAACTAGTCCATCTCATCGAAGCACAGTACGAGGCATTTTTGTGCAAGGTCTTGCACGACGGTGTCCGATCCAATCCCGGTAACTGCTGGAGTGAGACAGGGATGTATCTTATCACCGCTGCTTTTTCTAACCGTAATGGACGAGTTTCTGACTAGATCGATCAACTGTGCACCGAACCGAGGATTGCCGTGGAATCCTTTAACAATGGAGCAACTGAACGTCCTTGACCTGACTGACGATATTGTTTTGCTCACCCAAAGACAACAAGACATGCAGAGCAAACTCGACGACCTCACCGAAAGTTCCAAGGCAGACCTGCTGCCTTGGAACTTCGTCCATTTTGGAAAGACCAAGTTGACGGAGCACAGGACATCCTTCCAATTTCGTTGTAGCTGGGCAACAAGTTGATAAAGTAGAGTGCTTGGTAGCCAGATAACGCCTGATGGTGGTACCAGGAAAGACATCAAAACCCGGACCAGAAAAGCCCGATTTGTATTTGTGAGTCTCCGGAACATCTGGCGCTCACGTCAGATATCTCTACGAACGAAAATTCGAATCTTCAACTCAAACGTCAAATCCGTATTGCTGTACGGGTGCGAAACTTGGTGCACATACGCAGTAACGACGCGAAAACTGCAAGTATTTGTAATCCGCTGCCTGCGGAATATCATCCGCGCTTGGTGGCCTGGCAACTGGATCTCAAACGTTGAACTTCATCGCCGGTGTCATCAAAGGGCGCTAGAAATCGAAATTCGGGAATGCAAGCGGAGATGGATTGGGCACACGCTGCGAAGAGATGAAAACGAGATTTGCAGAGAGGCGCTAGATTGGTCATCGAAGAAGAGGCAGACCCAGAAACTCGTGGCGGTGAAGCCTAGCCGCTGAAATCCGAACTGTCGACGAGAATCTTGACTGGGACCAAGTGAAGACGCTGGCTCCGGATCGTCAACAGTGGAGGTCTTTTACCTCGGCCCTATGCACCGGAGGATCGGCGCGGGATCATTAAGTAAGTAAGTATATCACGTATTTTCGTTCGAAATATCTCGTTTTTTCGCTCTCTGTCAGTGTGATAAACTATCAAGCATAACATAATTGTCATTAATTTAATATGAATTTAAAATCGATAAAACTAAACATACAACGTTTGGTAAATATGTTTGTATACTATGTTTGTATACTATGTTTGTATACTATGTTTGTATAATTTGGCCTAGTGGTTTCTGATAAATATAGGGGAGAATGAGGATCGATTCCTAAGCTATATCTCGAAACTGGAATGATTTACAAGGATAAAATGTTTCAGAAAAATGTGCTCAATGGAGCAAAACAACTATGCTTTAAGCTCAAAAATGTTAACAAATGAATTTTTGAGCTATTGAACTTTGTTTGAAAAATTTAATAAAATGGGACTTGAAGATCTTTTATTATCACTGTAAAATGTTTATGACATGAAAAAATTAAGACAAAAATATATATTCCACTACAAAAATCGTTAGAGTGTAATATGAAATTCAAATACAATATTTTAAAATCAATGGTAAACTCTCAACATTTTTTAAGATAAAGATTTCTAAAATGTTCATTATGGGTTCAATTGATCGCTTTAGTTCAAAAAGGTATTTTTTCCTTCTAAATAGATCGTGGTCATTACTGATTACAAAATTACGATGATTTATCTAATAACTGATATTTATACCACAATTGTCTGGTAAAAAGGGCTAACAAAGTTGATTTTCTCTTAAATTCAGAATATTGCGCCTTAAAGTATGCAATGATACTAGGGTTGAGACATAATTTTGAAATTTTCTTCTTCTGACATTTATAAATTGTGGAATGAGAAAAAACATGAACAAAATAGTCAATTGGCAATTGATAAAAAAGGAATCGTTTTAAAAAAAAAGTATAAAAAAATTAAAAAAAAAGGAAAATTTACTGTCTAGAGGGAACTCTAAACACGAAAATCAAAACTTCGAAAAAAAAAAAAACAAAAACACTCCGATCACTAGTTTGTAGCACTGCCAAATGATGTTGTTGATGTGTTTTTTATCTTATTATTTATTTTTAATATTTTTAGCGCTTTGATGATATTGAACAACAAACTAATAAAATGCTTTAAAAGCTGAAATTTCACATGAAGATTCAGTAGAAGTTCTTTCACAAACTTTTTTTTTCTATTAATAAAGTGAATAATAACAATCCTGTGAATTACTTTAAAGTGTAAGAAAATAAATTTTTAATCTAACGAAATCCTCTCCAAAAACTTTAATTTTTTTTTATTTGTGATTTCTTCTGGTATCCCGATCAGAAGAGAAAAACTAAATTATATCAAGATGAGATATTTTGATATTCAATTTTTTCCTATCTGGATGATTAAATATCTGTTAAAATATCTCAAATTATATCAAAAAGTCCATGCAACCATAACTAGTTCATATCAGCCGTTGTTATAATTTAAACAAAATTATAACTCATCCAGAAAGGATCTATAAACTAAAATTCTTATAGGACTTGTATGCAAAAAAAGATGGCGACAAGAGATGAGACTCGAACTCACCATTTTTCCAATCCCGATCAGGAGAGCATATCAAAATAATAACTCAAACGTATCTCACCAAGATATTTACATCTGATTCAGTTATAATTAAGTACTCCAAGTTTTCGATTTTAAGTTTCTCCAATCTGAATTATATCTTATTCTGATTGACAAACTTGAATGGGGTTGAGCTCATATTCAATGATCAAGATTTTTTTCAGATTGTCCTAAAATAAAATGATTATATCTTATTTTGATATACGTACAACTTTTTCTGAAACACGGACATCGAAGTCAACGGCTCAAACCTTACATTAACGAGTTTCGCTCAACAGATTCATAAAATTGAATCAAATATTTGGGAAACCAAAAATGGGGCATGGTTTCATCAAATAATGTGGTTTTTTGACCTTCCACTAGAAAATTTTTTCGAAGCACTCATATCTAGATAAGTTATAATTTTGATATAATTTGTTCTGTCCAATATCAAACTATGCTATCTGAACCAGATATAATCTTGATAGGAGCATATCTAAAACTGATATAATTTAGCTATGATCGTATAGATTTTTTGATATTATTTGAGATATTTTTACATCCTATGAGTACTGAATTATAACTCATTTAGATAGAAAAAAAAAAGTATCAAAATATCTCATTTTGATATAATTTTGTTTTTCCCTCCTGATCGGGATATGCCATCCCGATGTAAATATCTTGGTGAGATATGTTTGAGTTATTATTTTGATATGCTCTCCTGATCGGGATCCCATCCCGATCAGAACAGCATATCAGAATCGTTACTCAAACCTATCTCAGCGAGATATTGATATCTGATTCAGTTATAGTTTTGAAATGAGATTTGTTGTTTGTGTTTTTTCTAAAACAGAATTATATCTGCTTTTGATAAAAACAATTTTTTCAAACACACTTTTTCAAGCTTTAAGACGAAATTAATCGATTACCTATATGAATGAAAATAATAATTTTTGAAGCATCGTTCCATTTATATTTTCAAAGCTTAAGTATTTACATAATCAATCTGTATACTTTTTTAAGAAGTATGAGTCGAAAGAAAAATACTGGGGAGTACTGTTGTTTTCTCTGTTTTGATCTGCCTGCATGCTTTAAAAGCTGCTATTGGATTTTCGGAGCCTTCATTTCAGTAGTTATTTCTAGTATTTCTTCTCAAAACCGGATAATCCTATTCTAATTCATTCTAATTTCAATGCATCAGGTAAACTTTCAATGTATTCCATTCATCTGAACGACACTCGAAGTCGACTGCCTGCCCGTTCGCACGATCGCGCCGATCCTTCAAAATTCCAATACATCAGGTACACTTATATGAATTCCAATTGACCAATTCTATGGAACCCAAAAAGCTGCCTGTCTTTGCGCGCTGGCCATAAACAAGCAGCCGGGATCGAGCTATGCAGGATCAGTACGAAAATAAACACCCACCTTCTATGAAGCGCAGGTAGAGTAGTAAGCAAGGACACACAGCTGTTGGGATATATATACGCTGATGATATTTAACTATTTCTGAAAATAAAAACAACCGAAGATTTTGAAACATTTAAAAATGAAATCAACGTTTTTTTAAATGGTGCATCAGAAGCCTACTGATAATTTTCTCCCTCTCATTATATAAATATTGTTGTAAGCTTATTGATATAAAACCTCTCAGTAAACGCAGAGAATTTTATGAATTTAAATTTGTAGATGATCTTGTTACACAAAGTTTAAACAGTTCTGAATTACTTCAATACTCATTTTTAACGCACCCTCCCGTCCATTAAGAAACAAACATTTATTCTACATTCAACTTTATGATAAGGACTATGCAAAACATCAACCTATCCATCAAATGATGTACAAATTCAATGCACAAAATGAAGTTCTAAACGCAACATTGAACAAAACACAATTAAAAATGGCATTTGAAAACAACTTCATACAACAAGGAAACAATTGCTTACATTAATTTTAAGTAGTTTTAAGTACTGTAGTCTACAAAGTTTGACTAAATAAATGAATAAATTTTAGTTAAATTTTTGCAAAACCTTCGCATCTAGTGGCTCTTAATTTTTGGTAACCCAACTTTTTCTGCTATTGATTGAAAATCTAACGAAGATCATTTCATCAACACATTTTAGCACGATCGCAGCTAAGCGTAACTCACTCAAAAAATGTCCAACTTTAAAAAGCCAAAACATAAACGGAAAATATCATTTCTGTTCCAAATTTTGGCTAGAGAACAGAATAGAATACACTTATGATCCGAGAAAATTTTGAATAAATTAAATATCTTCAAATTTGTGCTATAACTTTCCAAATTTAGACCTGTTTTACATCACCCACTTTTGGCGACCAACGTGTTTAGACTCCAAAATCGAAAAGCTTCCTGTTAAAAATATTTCTGAAAACTGGTTGAATGAACTGTCAGTGTTGCAAGTATATTTTCATGAAAAAAAAGAAGACTCTGTTTGAGGCAATGTAATAATTTTCTCACGTCTCCTACCGCTTTGTCACCATCGGAAAAGTTTGAGCCAGAAAATTCATACTGATCACATAAAACTTCCATTTCGAAAAGAGGAAACAGCTAAAAACAACTATTTTATGCAACCATTGAAAAATTTTCGGATGAAAATCAACTTTGAACTTATGACTGAGCTATGAGTTTTAAAATAACTCATTTAATGCTTTCATGCTGCAACAAACCTGCCAACCAAAGTTTAGCCAAAAATGAGCCAAACGAAATATTCGACCAAGGACCAATGTGTCAATCGACAAGCCATAAACACGAAATTTTATAATCAGGTTAGACAAACAAACAGAGGAAATTTGTGCACAGCATAAACACAAACAAGTCAGCGCTCGAAGGCTTCGATTCGGCAGGCCCATTGCATTGAGCAGTGATCTATGGGACATTCAGGAGGCAGAATAGATTTTCCTTCTCTTCGTCGCCCAACCCAATGCAGTGCTGCCAACTTCCCGTTTGAATGGCTGGCAGCTAGAGCCTGATGCTTCGTCGTTCAATAGTGGAGTGAAACATTAGTCAAACATTTCCTCCTCGCATAACAGCCAATCTAACGAAGATCGCTCCCAGCTACACCATTAAAGTGAATTTAGCCCTGCAGAGTTCCGGGGGCGGCCGATTTAGTAGGTTCATGCCAACATGCTAACAATCTACATAGGCCTATACGAGACTAATACCTATGATGTCACAAATGAGTAAAATCGAGTCGCTTTCCTGCCCCGAAGGCTCGTTCTCAACTTATGGTTGGCAGCATTCATAACATGCTCGATGCAGCAGAAAGCCTATTGAGCCTGCCAGCCAGCCAATACATGCAGCACTCACTATTCAGTTTCCAAACCTTCGTAAACGTGAATGACTCGGTCGGGTTGTTGATGCTGTTTTGCAAGGCAATTTCGATGCGTGAATACATTTCACAAATATTTACATTTACGCTGCTGCTGTACAAGATCACCCACGCCAGTAACTTCACGAGACGGCTTGTAGGGCCCCATCGATAGCGCCATGTCAGTAACGTGATGACGTACGTGGTATGGGAAAACTGCTGGCAAATTTAAGGCAAGCTGAACATGGACCCAGTATTGTTACCGACATCAAAGCTCTTGATGATTTTTTCTGCCATCAGTAGAAAAATATCAGTGTTTTGGAAGTACGTGTCTTATCGTTGTCCTCAAACAAATTCTTAATTATTGAACCTATATGTAAACAATCAATCAACAACGAAGATATTTTATATGAAAGTATTCAAGAAATAAAGATCTCAGATCGCCGATCAAAACATTTTTTCTGAAAAAAAAAAAAAAACAGTTTTAACTCTAACACTACATAGAAAAATTCTAAGATCTACAAGACAGGTATCGAAATTTATAGAAAAAGCAAAATGACAAAAAAAGACAAAATTGTCAAAAGTTTCAAAAATGTCATAAATGTCAAAAATGTCAAAAATATTACAAATGTCAAAAATGTCAAAAATTTCAAAAATGTAAAAAATGCCAAAAATGTCAAAAATTTCAAAAATTTCAAAAATTTCAAAAATTTCAAAAATTTCAAAAATTTCAAAAATGTCAAAAATGTCATAAATGTGAAAAATGTCATGAATGTCAAAAATGACAAAAATGTCAAAAATGTCAAAAATGACAAAAATGCCAAAAATGTCAAAAATGTCAAAAATGTCAAAAATGTCAAAATTGTCAAAAATGTCATGAATGTCAAAAATGTCAAAAATGTAAAAAATGTCAAAAATGTCAAAAATGACAAAAATGTCAAAAATGTCAAAAATGTCAAAAATGTCAAAAATGTCAAAAATGTCAAAAATGTCAAAAATGTCAAAAATGTCAAAAATGTCAAAAATGTCAAAATTGTCAAAAATGTCATGAATGTCAAAAATGTCAAAAATGTCAAAAATGTCAAAAATGTCAAAAAAGACAAAAATGACAAAAATGACAAAAATGACAAAAATGACAAAAATGACAAAAATGACAAAAATGACAAAAATGACAAAAATGACAAAAATGACCAAAATGACAAAAATGACAAAAATGACAAAAATGACAAAAATGACAAAAATGACAAAAATGACAAAAATGACAAAAATGACAAAAATGACAAAAATGACAAAAATGACAAAAATGACAAAAATGACAAAAATGACAAAAATGACAAAAATGACAAAAATGACAAAAATGACAAAAATGACAAAAATGACAAAAATGACAAAAATGACAAAAATGACAAAAATGACAAAAATGACAAAAATGACAAAAATGACAAAAATGACAAAAATGACAAAAATGACAAAAATGACAAAAATGACAAAAATGACAAAAATGACAAAAATGACAAAAATGACAAAAATGACAAAAATGACAAAAATGACAAAAATGACAAAAATGACAAAAATGACAAAAATGACAAAAATGACAAAAATGACAAAAATGACAAAAATGACAAAAATGACAAAAATGACAAAAATGACAAAAATGACAAAAATGACAAAAATGACAAAAATGACAAAAATGACAAAAATGACAAAAATGACAAAAATGACAAAAATGACAAAAATGACAAAAATGACAAAAATGACAAAAATGACAAAAATGACAAAAATGACAAAAATGACAAAAATGACAAAAATGACAAAAATGACAAAAATGACAAAAATGACAAAAATGACAAAAATGACAAAAATGACAAAAATGACAAAAATGACAAAAATGACAAAAATGACAAAAATGACAAAAATGACAAAAATGACAAAAATGACAAAAATGACAAAAATGACAAAAATGACAAAAATGACAAAAATGACAAAAATGACAAAAATGACAAAAATGACAAAAATGACAAAAATGACAAAAATGACAAAAATGACAAAAATGACAAAAATGACAAAAATGACAAAAATGACAAAAATGACAAAAATGACAAAAATGACAAAAATGACAAAAATGACAAAAATGACAAAAATGACAAAAATGACAAAAATGACAAAAATGACAAAAATGACAAAAATGACAAAAATGACAAAAATGACAAAAATGACAAAAATGACAAAAATGACAAAAATGACAAAAATGACAAAAATGACAAAAATGACAAAAATGACAAAAATGACAAAAATGACAAAAATGACAAAAATGACAAAAATGACAAAAATGACAAAAATGACAAAAATGACAAAAATGACAAAAATGACAAAAATGACAAAAATGACAAAAATGACAAAAATGACAAAAATGACAAAAATGACAAAAATGACAAAAATGACAAAAATGACAAAAATGACAAAAATGACAAAAATGACAAAAATGACAAAAATGACAAAAATGACAAAAATGACAAAAATGACAAAAATGACAAAAATGACAAAAATGACAAAAATGACAAAAATGACAAAAATGACAAAAATGACAAAAATGACAAAAATGACAAAAATGACAAAAATGACAAAAATGACAAAAATGACAAAAATGACAAAAATGACAAAAATGACAAAAATGACAAAAATGACAAAAATGACAAAAATGACAAAAATGACAAAAATGACAAAAATGACAAAAATGACAAAAATGACAAAAATGACAAAAATGACAAAAATGACAAAAATGACAAAAATGACAAAAATGACAAAAATGACAAAAATGACAAAAATGACAAAAATGACAAAAATGACAAAAATGACAAAAATGACAAAAATGACAAAAATGACAAAAATGACAAAAATGACAAAAATGACAAAAATGACAAAAATGACAAAAATGACAAAAATGACAAAAATGACAAAAATGACAAAAATGACAAAAATGACAAAAATGACAAAAATGACAAAAATGACAAAAATGACAAAAATGACAAAAATGACAAAAATGACAAAAATGACAAAAATGACAAAAATGACAAAAATGACAAAAATGACAAAAATGACAAAAATGACAAAAATGACAAAAATGACAAAAATGACAAAAATGACAAAAATGACAAAAATGACAAAAATGACAAAAATGACAAAAATGACAAAAATGACAAAAATGACAAAAATGACAAAAATGACAAAAATGACAAAAATGACAAAAATGACAAAAATGACAAAAATGACAAAAATGACAAAAATGACAAAAATGACAAAAATGACAAAAATGACAAAAATGACAAAAATGACAAAAATGACAAAAATGACAAAAATGACAAAAATGACAAAAATGACAAAAATGACAAAAATGACAAAAATGACAAAAATGACAAAAATGACAAAAATGACAAAAATGACAAAAATGACAAAAATGACAAAAATGACAAAAATGACAAAAATGACAAAAATGACAAAAATGACAAAAATGACAAAAATGACAAAAATGACAAAAATGACAAAAATGACAAAAATGACAAAAATGACAAAAATGACAAAAATGACAAAAATGACAAAAATGACAAAAATGACAAAAATGACAAAAATGACAAAAATGACAAAAATGACAAAAATGACAAAAATGACAAAAATGACAAAAATGACAAAAATGACAAAAATGACAAAAATGACAAAAATGACAAAAATGACAAAAATGACAAAAATGACAAAAATGACAAAAAAGACAAAAATGTCAAAAATGTCAAAAATTACAAAAATTACAAAAATTACAAAAATGACAAAAATGACAAAAATGACAAAAATGACAAAAATGACAAAAATAACAAAAATGACAAAAATGACAAAAATGACAAAAATGACAAAAATGACAAAAATGACAAAAATGACAAAAATGACAAAAATGACAAAAATGACAAAAATGACAAAAATGACAAAAATAACAAAAATTTTAAAAATGACAAAAATGACAAAAATGACAAAAATGACAAAAATGACAAAAATGACAAAAATGACAAAAATGACAAAAATGACAAAAATGACAAAAATGACAAAAATGACAAAAATGACAAAAATGACAAAAATGACAAAAATGACAAAAATGACAAAAATGACAAAAATGACAAAAATGACAAAAATGACAAAAATGACAAAAATGACAAAAATGACAAAAATGACAAAAATGACAAAAATGACAAAAATGACAAAAATGACAAAAATGACAAAAATGACAAAAATGACAAAAATGACAAAAATGACAAAAATGACAAAAATGACAAAAATGACAAAAATGACAAAAATGACAAAAATGACAAAAATGACAAAAATGACAAAAATGACAAAAATGACAAAAATGACAAAAATGACAAAAATGACAAAAATGACAAAAATGACAAAAATGACAAAAATGACAAAAATGACAAAAATGACAAAAATGACAAAAATGACAAAAATGACAAAAATGACAAAAATGACAAAAATGACAAAAATGACAAAAATGACAAAAATGACAAAAATGACAAAAATGACAAAAATGACAAAAATGACAAAAATGACAAAAATGACAAAAATGACAAAAATGACAAAAATGACAAAAATGACAAAAATGACAAAAACGACAAAAATGACAAAAATGACAAAAATGACAAAAATAACAAAAATGACAAAAATGACAAAAATGTCACAAATGACAGAAATGATAAAAATTAGATTCATTAGATTCAATTTTAAACTGAAATCACAAGAATTTAAAAATTTTATTAAATTTATAATAAACGCGGTTTGATCAAAAAAATTGGAAACACATTGATAATGGCATTTTTTTTTATCAACATTCGTTTGCTTATTTGGCCAAGAATTTTAAGTTTTTGAAAATATGTTTTTTTAAACTTAAAATTCTTAGCAAAATATTCATGTCAGTTGTTAAAATGGCGATAAAATTACAATTGTTGAATATCGATTTTTCAGCTTATCTGTAATGTTATGATTTTGTTTATGCCTAAATTTAATGTATATAGGAAAAATGGCCAATTTCTTCTTTTGATGTTTTAATCTCTTTGTATTTCGTATTTTAAACACAGCTTGTTACCAGATCGGCATTTCGAATAATTAAAGTGAATAAAAATCATATTTCATATAAAAATTATTACAAAATAATAATATTCTTTTTAGACCTTTTAAATTTTGTATGGTTTAAGACCTTAGGTTTAGGTTTAGGTTTAAGTTTTCGAATTCAATAGTATAAGAAAAACTATTATAGTTGAGGTGAGTGTGAATTTTTTCAGCTTTTTTCACAAAATGAACAAAAAATCTCTGGTAGAAGAAAATTAATGCTACCTTATTGTAAATTTTTTTTAACGGTATTTTCAAGGACCCAAAAAAGTTCTTGTATTTATGCTACTGTTTACAATTGTTACTTTTGGTGAAAATGTAAACGATATTCAAAGGATCAACTCGTGTATTTAATGTTCAAAGCAGCAGCATTGAAATTGTAGACCATTTTCGGGTCTACTTTTTTGTACCTAACTTGAATGAGGACCAAACTTTTCACACAACATCAGGCTGCCCCAAATTAATTGCAAAGCAGTTGAAAAAATGTGTTGCACTTTTGCATGCTTTTGAAAGCTGGTTTTAGTATGCGGAAAAAAACAGAAAAAACTCTCCCTTAGCACACCGTACTTACAACTTGGCGTGGCGTCAACTGGTTAAAAACATGAACCGCAAAACTAAAATAGCACGAATTGAAAAAGTGAAACCTTTCGAGTGAGATCCTAGAAAAAATTTAGTTGAATATTTTCGACGTTGTTGGATTCCCCTGCAACACAAAACAAATTTTTCGGTGACATTTGGTTAATTAAAATTTATCCAGTGAGTTGGTCAGTGCTAAGTCAGTGTTTTTTCCTGTTTTGAGCCAAATCCTGTATGCGTCATATGCTCAACCTTCAGTTAGCTTCTTATAAAGTATCTAGTTAAAATGTTTTGTAGAAGCTGATCTGTTCCAATACTTTTTTAAATAGTTCAATCGATGGCAAATGGATAAACATTAAGGTCAACCATAGTAGAACATAGTAGCACAATTTTTTGGCCATCAGCTCAAGAAAAGCTTTTCGTTTATTTCAGCTTGCTCGTCGAACAGTTATCTGTAGTAGCGATGCAGAGCTGAAAGCTGTATTTTTATAAAATCAATAATATTTTATTTGGATGCAGTGTAGTTTGCCCAAAGCAGTCAAAACATTATTTTTGTTGATTCGTTTTAAGCACATGTTTGTAAAGGATAGGATAAAAGAATAAAAAATAATGAAACGTAATACTTTCATTCAGTGTATTCCATCTGTTAACTTGAAAGGAATAAACGTTAAGAAAAATGTATTGCATGTACGTTCGATAAAGCTGAGCCGTTAAAGTTGTTAAACGGAAAAAGGCTTTGGGTCAACGGATGACAGAAAAAATCAGTTTATAGACTAGTTTCGCGAAAAGATGATGTTGTTTTGAACAGTGAGGAAAAATCTACAAAAGAAAGGCGAAAATATACCGGTCCATCAGCATACTGTTTTTAATTTGATGCACTAAATTTCGAATTACTTATAAGTGGTCAGATATAATGAAATTTCTCATAATTGAAAATGATATGTTATCTAAACTTCGTATTAATATTAAGGTAACCATATGGTTTCGTGTGAACTCTATCTACTTGATTTCAACATTTTTGTCACTTAACAATAATTTTCAATAAAATATCAATCTCCTATTTTGATTCCTGCATTCCATTGAATTGGAACCTTCAAATATTATTTTTTTGGTGCAGATATAGTTTAAGAAGAGATAAAATTTAATCTGGATTTGGAAATTTTGTAGCATCTTAACAGATTGATTTGAAAGTTTTCATTTGAAATTATGAACCTTATATTGAATTTTAGTTCTGTTTTTAAATTTTTAATCGATTTTCTAAAAGAATTAGGTTTTGAATGCGATTTCGAAGCTCAAATTCAACGTCTCATTTTACTTTGAGCTATTGTGCAAGCTTTTGGTAGCAAAATTAAATATTTCTGATATTTTTTTTAAACATTTAAAACATGTTCTGCATCAAATTGTCAGATACATTCCATATGTATGAATGAAACAACAGTTCTTGTTGCTCTTTCATTGGTTTATGTTTTCTTATGTTTATTTTTATTGGTTTTTCAAATTATTTAAATAATAACTTAGCACATTGAATAAATAAAATTGAGCTCTGGGCATGAGTAAATATTGAACGCGATCTCTTTTTTTTCATGTGCTACCAGACGTGCTGAGAACTGATGTGTCCATTTCCAGGAGGCTCAATTTGAATTTTTTGGTGTGGCGGGCCATTAAAAAATCTTAAAAAAAAATCCAGAAACAAGGAAAGATCAAGTTTGAGTGCTAATTAAATCAAAATCAATATGAAAAAACATAAGAAATGGGAAGTTGGCCTAAAATAGATGCAACAAGAGTGTGGGGTATTTTTGTTCAATGAATATAATTTTGTACATAAAAAAATGAAACAAAGTTTGATGCTAAAATCTCAAGTTTGAACACGTTAACAAAATATTGAATTCCATATCAAATTTCATTGTTCGGACATTTTAACAGAATCACTACATACACTTCACTTCGAAACAATTTTGCATTCAAAAACTAAAACTTGTTCTGAAAGATAGAATTACTGATTTGAGATTTGACTAGATGAAAAAGTTTGTTTTTGTTTTCGTTAAAAGCATATTGACAAAAAAGATTATTTTTTCCTATGTTCTATAATCCAGTTGCCTCATCAATCTGTCGGAATTTTAAAAGCTAAAACATTTAATGGAATATATCTTTCAGCTTTTTATTCTGATTAGAGAATATTCAGAGATCTCATAACAATCTGCGATTACAAATAATAAAATCAATTTCTTTGAATTGGAATTTTTCTTTCCAATTTTCTACAAATATGGTTCTTGAAGAATCGTGGCGTATTTTTGAAATGATTAATTATTTTATGATTTTTTTGTAATTAAAATTTAAAAAAAATCATATACTCTATTTAACAAGGTTTTTTTTCGTATTTAAAATTTATTTTAAACTTGCTGAAACTTTGTACAATACAACACCTTCCACACATAAATTTAATGAATATTTCATTGCAATTGTTTTTGAAAATACTGTCTTCTTTAATGTTTTCCATTTTCTAAAATAATTCAAAATTAAAATAACATCTTATTTGTTATTAACACTTTGCGGACCAACTACAAGATGTATAGTTTTATTTTTGCTTGCCATAAGAGTGTTACACTTAGAAGGATAACTAAGATGATACAAATTTTATAATACAGCTTTATCGTACTAAATGAATCACAACATTTTAGGAATCTGAAAAATACTTTATTTATACAATTGAGTTTATTGATTGAGGAGATATTTAATGTAAAATTTTGGTTGCCGTCAACTGGGGCAACATGCAACACTTTTCAACTTCAATGGCTTCTAAAATCTTAATGCTTACAGATAATCATACCTCTTGTACATCAAAAGTTTTAAGGTTGATGGGACATCAATCTGACGTAGTCAGAAAAATTATTGGTGTTACCAATTATTTTTAAATTTACAAAAACATGCGATTTTCACCTTACTAAGAAAAAGGGGTAAGTTGCAGCAAACACTGTAATTAAAGAAAAATCAAATGAAAACGTTTAAAAATTTAAAGTTTTTGATACATTTGTGATGTTATAACGCATAAAGCACCAATTGCAGTAAGTTTTTGTGTTGTTCGAAATAAATTTTACATTTTTTCTGTCAAAAGTGTTTTTTAGAAAAAAAAAGTGTTAAACTGCTGCATACATTTAGGAGTAAAAAATACTTTTAAATATTCTATAATCTTAAATCATGTAAATAAATCTTAGAATAGATGAAATTTTAATCGTTTGTATAATGCAAAACAATCATATCCCGGCATATGGAAACGCGATTTATGAGATTTAGTTCCGATTTGCATTATGTTGCATTTTGCCCCAGACAGCTAACTTAATTGTAAAAATATTTATTTAAAAACATTTGGTGACTGTCCGAGAAATATTTATACACCAACAGTGTTGGTATAGCATAATGAAAGCAATATAAAGTTTGTAGGTGATATCATTAAGTCAATCCGCCATACGAGGTAAAGGTTTTTATGGCATCGAAAAATATAAAAATTTGTTCATCTTTTGCTCGGTTTTTAAATTTTTTTATGAGAATCAAAAACTTGAAAAAACTCTTTGTCGATGTTAAATAACTTTTTAACTTTTTCAGTTAATTCGTCTCTGGATGATGTTAAAAACTATGTCATCATCAATTTGTTATCATTCAATGATAATTTTATTACAGTTTATTGAAAAAAAAATTGAATGAGTGTTGTTGTATACAAATGTTGCATCTAACCCTGCTTTTGCATGACGTCCCGTTTGACGGTTTTTCTGAAATAGATTTCATCGATGTCCTTAATGTGATAAATACAATATTTATTTTTTAAATATTTTTTTTCTTTGGAATTTCCGTGCCGTGAATTAAAGTTTTCTCAAATGATTAAGACTGTGTTTCGCATATCAAATGCCAAAATAAATTATTTACGTCTGTTTTTACAATCTAAAATTTTTTAATCTTGTCTATCCAGGTTTTCTCTTAATTTTTGGAACCTTGAAATCCTTGAAATATTTTAAATTTGAATTTATGGAATTTTTAATTTTATGGAAAATCTCAATAAAAATAATTTTTTCGTCCCTTCAAACCAAAACAGATTTTCGTAGTGTGGCATGAAACGGGAAGTGAAGAAATTATACGTCTAGTGTCAGTCATTGAATATATCTAATGTCAGTTGCTCTACTTTGGAGCCTTCATGCAGAGGTTTTTATACGATTTTCTCATGAATGAACGGAAGTTTTTTTTGTTTTCCAGGAATTATATGTATATGTAGTCAGTGACCTTATCTGCAAGTTTCAATGAAAATTTTCAGCATTTCCCGGATTATATTTAAAAGCCCGGATTTTGGGCGGGTTTATTCTCATTCTCAATTTCAAATCATACAATAAAAACCTTTTTTTTTTGGAATTTTTTTTTTTATTTATTTGTCCAAAACGAAACTATTTCAGCGATTTGAAATGAAATAACCATGAACGGTTTTCTGAAAACCTTAAATACGATTTTAAATCTTCTGATATATTTTGATGAAAAAAATATTTTCAAGTTTTTTTTTCCTTGATTTTTGTTGAGTAATTCCTAGATTTTGACCAAAGTTGCATGGTTATTGCCCGGATTTTGGACGACAATTTTGAAATCATTTGCCAGGTTTTTAGATAAAATAGACCGGATTTTTCCGGCCTCGATTCGTGCTGATAATATTTTGGCAACACTAACCTTGGCCTAAAAAAAACCTATAAAAGGTAGGTTTTTCGAAAAAAAAATCAACAAATTCATTAAAAATCAAATTTAAATTAAAACACTATCATGAAAAAGTACTACAAAAAATAAGAAAACTGCTGTTATGAATATCTCAAAAAAATTCACTTCCAATCAGCACTGTCAGCAGCACAGTATGTTGGTAAATAATACTTTTTTGTGTTCACTTGTAGTTTTAATGCATAAAGTTGAGAAAAAGTGTAAGAAATGTTCAATTAAATTTCCAAATTATGTTTCATTTGAACATTTTCATCTTAATTGATTGGTTGTAGCGTGGCCGTAGGAACGGGGTGGGTTTTGAAGTTGAAAGCAGGCAATTGAAAATTTTGATCTCATAATCAGATTTTGATGATTGAGCAAGGATATTCAAGAGTAACAATCTTGAATCAATGCTTATTCCAAAACTTCGAAAACTTATCTCAGGTATAGAATTATAGAAATTTTATAGGTTCTTTAATCAAAATTGTTTTTTTTTTAATTCAATATTTAGCTATTTGTATCTTTTTCAGGATGTTTTATTTTCGGTGTGCATTGTCATTAGAAAATATAATTGCAAAGATTATATTGAAAAAATCGAAAAATTGATAAAAAAAATACTAAAAATAATCCTGAGTTTTTTGTTACATATTCAGATTTGAAGTCCTTAAGCTTGATTCTTTTGCAAAATTTGTAAATAAATTATCATCAAATTGACTGTCTAGAATTGAAAGCTCAGAATAAGATTCATCATTTGAAATTCATATTCTAATTTAGACCCTTGAGTCGGATTTAAAATAAATATAGACTCCGTTCATTTATGGCAACATTCATTCAATTTTGGTAACATCCGATTTTGACACATATGTTCCAAATTCAAACAGTTTTTTGGAACGCCAGAACCTCATAGTTTTCGCTACAACAGGAGCAATAAAATTTAGATTATTACCATAAATACGTATTTCCTTTCTCAAATGATGGCAAAATCTAAAAATGAAAAACAATTTGAAAAAAATAAAAACATCCTCAAAATCTGACGAAAATTTCATAAAAAATCAATATTACAAAAAACACAAAAATTGGGCTTAATGGAACAAAAACATGATGGAAAAAAATCTAAAAATGGTCATAATTTGAATTAAAATTATCTATATGATATTAAAAGAAGATTTTTTTTATTAATAAATGACAAAATAAGTTGAAAAAAAACCCGTTCAATTTTGGTAACATTCGTTTTTGGCATCACAAAATGTACTGGCATGCTGCCAAAATCGAACCGGGTTTGTTTATGAAATAATTTCAGATTGAAATCCAAAACACCCAAATTAATATTTCGATCCGAAATCGATATTGTGTACGTTTAAGAAATCGTTATAAAACTCGGAACGGATACTTAGTTCTTTATTTGTTTTCAGATTGAGAATTCTGATACAGAATAAATATTAAAGTTTAGGCTGATAAATGAGTTTAAATTATCAAGATAACATTTTCGTCGAGGAATTTAAAATGCAAGAGTTCGCCGAATTATAATTTTGATTGAAATTTCAATTTCAAAATTTTAAATTAGTAATAAAAGTCAGTAGTTTAAAAAACAACAGGATGTAGATTATGGAATTAAGTTTATCGAAAAAATTTGTGGATAAAGAAACTTTTCGTAAAATAATTGCAGCGAATTCAATCGTTTTTGCCTTTTTTCACTAAATTAGTAAAGCAATTTTATCAAGATCTATTATACAAACTTAAATCTTAATTTTGAATAAAAATTGCAAAAATCAGGTTTGAACCGCAAAATTTCATTAATGGTTAAAACCGTTAAATGTGCTCGAGACATTGATATAATGAGCTTTTTTGCTTCGAGATTAGATTTTTTTTAAACATTGTTTTCAAAACTTATTCTACATTCAAATCTCCTTAGTAAAAATAACTAGATTTTTGCTTAAAAATTTTGAATGCATTTTCAAATGATTTTATATTAAAATAACTTGAAAATTAGTTAGTGTTAAAGCATTAAGAAATACTACTTGAATTTTTCTAAAAATCATGCTTTATCCGAGAAAAAATATCAAAGCGAACACTAAATATCGTCCCTACTTAAAAGGCCGTTCTTCCTTCGGCCCTAGGTTGGTGTTGAAATAAGGTTTATTTGATTTATGGTTTAATAATAAAACGTCATATTCACAATTGTCCTATTTTGAACCCTCCATGAATTTTTCAGGTCCTCCATTGATTTTTTTTGTTATTCTAGGATGAATGGGTTTTTCATATTCATAGCATTGATAAAGATTTCTCCTTAAATTTTGGCTAGGAAAGTAAAAAATGTGATTTTTTCTTATTCATTTTGATTTCTCAAAAAGCACTCTACTAATTTAGCTGAGACAAGGAACATTTTCAAAAACCTTGAAAATAAAATAAGAACTATTTTCAACGACTAAAAGCGGTTTGTTGGGATTGAAGCAGAAAAAAAGTTCATTGTTTGCATAGAAGTTCCTTCATCCTGTGCCAACGGAATGATTTCATTCCAATTTTTAGCATTTTAGGACCAAATTAGGCACTAGGTCCAAAGAAGGATCACCCTAAAAACTCTATTTGTTTTGAAAATAAAGGTTCTTTTGTATTTGCTTTTTTTTATTGGAAAGTCATCTATATTTTATATTACTCGAGTTTTGCAGTAAATTTATTGTTGATTTTGCATGGGAGCCTCCATTTAAAAAAAACGAAAAATTTTCAATATGTTGAATCAACCTTGAAAAATCATCATGAAATATGAGTTGAATTATATTAAAATTACTTATAAACCATTAAATTTTTGACTTTTAACTTTCAATAAGTATGGGAGCCAAGGTTGCCGAAAACACAGAAAAATCTTTAATTTCACAGAATTTTGAGCAAATTTTTATCACAGATTCTGTGTCACAGAACACAGAATTTTGGAAATATTCACAGATTCCACAGATTATTTAAACTTTGTACGTTTTCCCAAAATTCTATTTCTCATGTCAACATACATTTTGAATTTTAACATTGTTTTGAAAAACATGATAAGATTGGAAATAGACGTTTCTCAAGTGAAATGTAAAAAAGACTCACTTTTTCATGATTTTTCAAATGAATTTATGCTGTTTCCATCACAGAAAACCATCACAGAATTGTTGGGTAAAATCACAGAAAGTCAGAATTTTTTTCGTAATAACACAGAATTTTTTTCGGCAACCTTGATGGGAGCCCCCATTTTTTGAAAAAGAATCGGTCGTTCAGAACAATAATTCATCTTCATAACAGAAAAAATATCTTCTGATTCACTCATCAACCAGTAGCAATTATTTCATTAGGTGTTAAATTTTGTTTGTGTTGTAAATTCGATGACAATCACTTGAAAATTGTAAGGGTTGTGTCACATTCGAAAAATGTTCACGATTTACATGCTTGTGTACTAGACTGCCCCAAATTTGTATGGGAAATTTAAAACTTGTAAAATGTTATGCGCTGCAGGCTAAAATTGATCCTCGGCCTAGTGCAAGATCTCATGCCAAATTTGGGCCAGATCGGATAGCGGGAAGGGTTCTTTTTTAAGGGTGGCATTCAACATTGTTAGTCGGGGCGTTCGAACATTTCGTCGCAGCATAAACCGTGATGAATACCACCCTTAAAAAAGTTAGCCCATTTTTGAAGCCTAATAACGTTTTTATTTTAACTTAAATCGTTTAGAAGTCTTCGGATAAAATATTATTAATAGTTTTGGGTTTTAAGAAACCCAATTTTCAAATAAAATTGGCATGAGATCTTGCACTAGGCCTACGATTAATTTTAGCCTGCAGCACATTTTTTTTTTCAAAAGTCGGATCATTTGGGGCACTCTATGTGTACTTACTTTTATGAAAATCAAAATCAAAATAATTCATCAAATCATCTTTTGATATATATGCTGAAAATGCTAATCATTCAACAATTTATTATTCAATCCATTAGTGAGTTGCTTGAATCAATAAAATTTTGTTTTTCTCGTAACAAAGACAAAAATCAGTTTAACTTTGGGTGAAAACTGCCCGCCAATCCGATCCCGTTTTCAGGCAACTATGCAAAAACAAAACCATAACAATAAAGCGCTGACAATCATAAAAGATGATATTTATTACTCCGAGTGGAAAACAACTTGCTTGGAGCAGAACAGAACCGAAAAAAACACGCATTGTCTCGGAGCAAGAGACTTTTCGGGACGTTTTCTTCCCAACAATACAAAGTCCCGAAATTACTACCGAGCAAAATGGCAATGGGTTTGGCGAAGCGAGGGTGGAAATTCCGGAAATGAGGTGTCTACGAGCACAAGAATTGAGATGTCGAGGGGAAGGAAAAAAAGATGCAGTTTCTCCCTCGCGTCGTCAAGGGTGGATGCTTTCTAAGGTTGATTTGCTCTTGCTGGGGGATGAAGCTGACTGAATTGGATATGAGTCACCACGCAAAAATCTTCTTTCGCGGGACTGAATGGGAAAAATGGCAGAGGAAATCGTTGAATCTGCACTTGCTGAAAAGTGCGCTTCGATTGAATCGAGTTGATAAGTGCCGAGTTTGTCGGTCGTTTTGTGAGGCCAAATACACGTGCTAGGGAACGTTGGCGGTGAAAGGGGACCAAATTGAGATTTTTCCGCTCCAGACTTGCCTGGTGATGGTTTTTTTTTTCGAAGCATGTCGTTTGACTATTGTCATCGTTTTTTCTGCTTTACTTGGCTCCTCTAGAAGTTGCAATGTTTTGTAAATTCGAGGGCTATCAAAATGGAGAAAATTCTTGGGAGCAGTGAAATGTACTTTCGGCTTTGTTTTGGGTCGAAGGGCTCCATAAATCAAAAATTATTTCAGTAGTTCAAGTTTTTGGAAGCCAGCAAACAGCATACGTCAACTTTCAGCCAGAGCTTGTTTTATTTTCTGAGCAAAGGTGCCTGCTCATGGTGGGGGTATCGTCTGAAGATTGGGTGATCAGGATTTTGATCTAAATTGCCATATTTTAAAGCTGCTGGACAGCAAAAGATTTATTTTTACGAAAATTTCGAATCATAAATCCGCCTGTGAACTGCTTATGTTACCAAAAAAAAATTTCATTCTTTCTGGAGTCACGAAGAAATAAGACTCGCGGTTTTTGACTATCCAAAACTCCTGAAAGTATGCAAACATTTTATCTTTCAATGAATGTACATTAGCTGCCCACAGGAGCATCCATTCTTCATTTTCATTAAAAAAAAAACAATTTTCTACCCGCTAGTTTCAAAATAAAGCTATTTTTGGTTGAAAACTCTTTAGTGATGTTTATCTTAATACTCATGATTATCAACTTTTTCTCACAAGTAATTTTAAATAGTTCGAAATAATGTATACATCAAAAGAAAAAACCAACAATTTTCACTATCATACAGAATCTGTTGCAAATTTGTAACTTTATGGAACGAAGGGTTAGCATTGGAGATGTACCTTATAGTGACCGAATTGATCTTTTCAACTATTCGGTGAATCCAATATTCAAATATTATATAGAGTTTATGAGAAAAATAACAACAGCATTTTTATAATCTCTTTCTATTTTTTTCTATGCACCCCTCATGTTTTCGAGTGGATTATTTTCAACCAGAAGTGTAATGAATAACATCGTCTGTCAAGATTTCAATAATTTCATCAAAATGTTACCACTAACAAACATATCAAAATCAAGCGCCAAGCAATTTGAAATAGCTTATTTGCTATACGATTAGTAATGGTTGAATTTGAGCAAGATATCTTCAACATAGTGACAAAATAACGATGATCCTTAACCTTAAGAATTCCAAACTAACTAGCCAAAGGCTGAAAGTCCCTCTAATAAAGACAAAAAAAAAATCCAAACTATTTCCCACAGGTATCCCCATAGCTGGGCTACTCTGGGTGATTTGTTTTGTAAAATTTGGACAGTTGGCGGACAACCATAGAAAAATAATTTGAAAAAAAATTGTCGAAATAAGATCAGCAAAATAAAATAAGTTAATCTATATATATAAAAAGCAATTTCTGTATGTTTGTTTGTTTGTTTGTTTGTTTGTTTGTCCTCTATAGACTCAGCCGTCTTAAGAGCAAGAGGTCTGAAATTTGGCATGGATGTTCATTAGGATCAGGAAGGATGAAAAATGTTTTCAGATTTTTGGATGACCCCTTCTGAAGGGGGTCGTCCATACAAGACAAATATTGTTTTCGCGATATTGACGTTATTTTTCGTCGGATTGTGTTGAAAATTTGCACATGAGTGTTTTGAAAGACGAGCAATCGATTTCAAGTGTCAAATTTTGTGTAAGGGGACAGCCAAAGGGGTCGTCCATATTAACTGTTCGCTGTTTTTGCGATATTGACGTTATTATACATCGTATTCAGATGAAAATTGGTACATGATAGTTTTGAGTGACGTGCAATCGATTGAAGGTATCAAATTTATCGTAAGGGGCCGGCAAAAGGGGTCGTCCATATTAAATTTTCAGTATCTTAGTGATATTGTCGTTTTTATACATCGGATTGGGATGAAAATTTGCACATAGGAGTTATTAGGGACAAATAACTGATTTCACTTATCCAAACTAAGATCAGGGGTCGGCCAAAGGGGTCGTCCATGTTAACTATTCACTGTTTATGCGATATTTTCGTTATTATACATCGGATTCAGACGAAAATTGGTACACGAGAGTTTTGAGAGATGAGCAATGGATTTCAGGTATTCAATTCAGTTTAAGGGGCCGGCAAAGGGGGACGTCCATATAAACCTTTCAATATTTTTGCAATATCGTCGTTATTATACATCGTATTGGGATGAAAATTTGCACACGGTAGTTTTCAGGGACAGACAATCGATCTCAGATGTCAAATATTTTGCGAGGGGTTGACGGAAGGACTTTTCACTTTTTTAAGCAATATTGACGTTATTATAAAATGGATTGCTTTGAAAATTTGCACACGGGAGTTTTGAGGGAAGGGCAATCGATTTCAGATATCAAAGTTTATATAAGAGCCCCCGGGGTTAGCTTTTTGGCAATAATTGCGTTGTTATGCAGTGATTTAGTCGAAATTTATACACGTGGTTTGTGATTCCTGATTTCATATTTAGTTACAGACGACAGACAAAGTGATCGTCCAATATTTTTGCAATTATTGTTTAACAATGAATCTGGAAAATGCTTGGCAATTGACTTTCATACAAACTGTTTATAACATATTCCAAGTTGAAAGCGAAACGGAGTTCGTATGGGATCAGCTAGTATAAATATATTTAGCAAATTTTACATTCTTGAGCTATACTAGAAGAGCTTATGACTACATAATGAATTTTTTCTGCAAATTACCTTGCAGAATAAAATATGGAAAAAAAGGACATTTGGTAAAACATTCATTTTGATAGGTTATTTCAGATTGCAAGAAAAGTAATACATTCCAGCGTTACGTTACATCATTAGGAAATTTTATTTAAAATGATTTTGTTTTAATTTTAGGTCTTTGAGCTTTATCTCCTCGTGCATTACTCAAGTAAACCTTTTTTTGCAACCAATAAAATTTTTCTATACAGTGGTTCACAAGATAAAGCCTTCTCCCTCCGTTGAGTAGTCAAAAGAGGCGACTTTTCAGCATTTAGAAATTATTTACAGTATCAAAGATTTCTGCTCTGTTTCACGACGGGATTAACGAAATTTTGTGCAATTTGTTCCACAACAAATTTTTCGTTTCGTCACATAATTTGATTTACCCCGTTGTAACTTCATTATTGCTCAACCGATTTAAATTCTGTAAAAAGGATTGAACGTAGTTTCAAAATTTGAAGAAAATCTGGTTTTGAATAAAAAACAAATGGAAAGAGTGCGTTGTAAACCTAAAAAATGATTGTATCCCATTTACCCGAAAACCATTGCCCAGAATGAATTTTTACCAGAATGACAAATACCCGAAATCAAACCCCAGAATTAACCATTTCCCAGAAAAAAATTCCCCAGAATGCACCATTTACCAGAAATTTTTTTCCCAGAATGGACCATTTCCCAGAATTTTTTCCCCCAGAATGGAACATTTACCAGAATGGCACAAATCCCAGATTTTTTCCCCTAGTATTTTTATTTGTTTTTTTTTTTCTAATGAATTCTTAAATATTTCATATGATTCGAAATTAATTTTTTCAAAATGATTTTTTTTAAATGAAACTACGACTTTGAAATTTTCCAACTAAACTGATTTTAAAACCAAAATTGTGCTTTATTTATGGTTTGGGGACTTTAATTGATTCAATGCTTACCATGGTCCTTTAAAAAACCGTTTTGGTATCCGACTCCTCACGCTGCGCGTTCGAACTTGAAAGACGTTTTGTCCTTCACGCTGTCGCGTGGCGGACGGGGCTAAGGGATCACCCCTAGCTTTCACGCAGACCTAGGAAGCCCCGGCAGACCTAGACCAATGTCTTAGGGCCGCCGCTTCCGACGGCGGGTCGGCGGCCTCCTCGGATTTGGGAGCTTCGGCGGCTTTGTGCCGCCTCAGCCCCTTCATCCTCGTTGGTTGCGGCCTTGCCGCAAAAGAATAAAGTTATGAAACCCAATTGTTTTTGTAACAATTCCTTTTTTTTAAATAATTTCTAGTAAGGATAAATGTTTTCAATTTTCTGGGAAATGGTCCTTCTGGCGAAAAGATTTCTGGTACATGGTTCATTCTGGTGAAAAAATTTCTGGGAAATGGTACATTCTGGTGAAAATTTTTCTGGGGAATGGTTCGTCTGGGGAAAAAAATTCTGGGGAATGGTTCTTTCTGGCGATTGGAATTCTGAGGATTTTTCATTCTGGGCAATGGTTTTCGGGTAAATGGAGTACAACCCTAAAAAATACTTCCATTTCAGTTGCGTCACGTCTTAAAAAATAACCCTTTTTTCTAAGATCTATAAATCTTAAACTATTTAAAAAATGCTCCATTCGCCTTGAAATCCTGAAGCAGTTGGCATTTGCCATGTTTTTGAGTACAGATCGTTAAAATTTTTTTAATATTACTCGTGTTATGAGCAAAATTATAATCATTAATCCAAAAGTACATTTTTGTTATTTTCAAAAGAACTTGATGAATTTTATGTATCTCGTTTTTTATAAGTCGAATCGGGCTAGAATAAAAGAGTCTTACCCGGGATCTCTCGGGAATGAAAAAAAATTTCAGGAATTCCTGAATCCCGGGAAACGCCAGAAAATCCTTGGAATTGACGAAGCCAATAAAGAGAGCTAAATTGCAAAAAAAAGTCACGAACAACATTGGAAAAATAGATCTATAGCACAGACTTAAACATTTGTTTCTAAAATCTAGTTAATACAGTGAATTAGATAAAAAAAAATAGTAAAAAAACTTATTCTAAAAATGAAAAACGACATCTATTCGACAACACTCATAATTTAGAATTTCCGTTTCGAATGGTCGGGATTCGATCAGACTGAACTGAACGGCAATTTGAAACAAAAATTCAGATATTTATTGCAGCGGATGCTGATCATGATAAACTATCTATTCAATTAAAATCAGAATTTTTTTTCTATATTGTTTTTAGATTTTATTAGAAAATTTCAATGTTGCAAATGGTAGAAATGGCAAAAATGCGTTGCGCCAAAGTGAACCGAGAGCCACTTTTGATATGAAGTTGAAAAGCATGTTTTGGTCATGAAAACTGATTTTGTGCGAAATAATCTTTAGAACAAATTGCCCAGTCAAATTGTTGTTTATTGTTTATTGTTTATTGTTTAAAACATCAACGGATCACATGTTTATCCTAATGACTACACTATAACTAACAAATTAAAATTAATATCAACATAAAACTACACAATACTAGATACACTTAAAATTTTTCTTCGGAATACGTTTCTTGAGACGTCGAAGTCGAAATGTTCGGAAAACCGATTAAAAGTTTTTAGAATGCCGATGAAAGCGCTGTTAGCACCGTAATTGTTCAGGCGAATAGGTACGTAGAGCTGCAGGTTCTGGTTTCGTAATCCTTGTGTTCGTACGCTGAGAGGTATGGCCTCCAACAGTTCGGGGCAGTCGATTCTAGATGTTAGAAGGTCCGCTACAACTAGAGCACGTGCAGCATTTCGGCGTACTTGAAGCGTATCTAAGCCTATGAGACGGCAGCGGTTTTCATAGCTTGGTAAACGAAACGGATCTTGCCAGTTTAGGTGTCGTAGAGCGTACCGTAAGAAACGCCGCTGAATAGCCTCGATTCTTTCAGCTCCATTCTGGTAGAACGGGCACCAAACAGCTGAAGCGTACTCGAGAATAGAACGAACTATGCAACAATAAACACTTTTCAGGCAATATACGTCTTTGAAATCTTTGGCCATACGAAACAAGAATCCAAGGGTTCGAGAAGCTTTGTCAACAACAACAACAACATGAGTCTTGAACTCCAGTCGTCGGTCAAGAATAACGCCCAGATCGTTGATATGGTCCACGCGGATGATGGTTTGGTCTCCGAGGATGTACTCTGCTTGAAGAGGATGTCGCTTACGGGTAAACGATATTACCGAGCATTTACTGCGGTTCAAGGGCAAGCAATTGATATCGCACCAGTGAGCAAAAGCGGTGAATTGCTGTTGAAGGAAGTTAATGTCGTCTTGGCCGTTTATGGTGTGAAAAAGTTTCAGGTCATCGGCATATGCGAGCTTTGTGCCACCGAGGAGCGAGAGTACATCATTAAAATAGATCACGAAAATGATCGGTCCCAAATGACTTCCTTGAGGCACTCCTGAAGAGGCAACGAACTGCCTAGAAAAGAATTCACCAGTACGAACGGATAACTTTCGTCCCATTAAGTAACTCCGGAACCAATCCAGTAGAGAACCACAGAAGCCTAAACGTTCGAGCTTTGCGATTGCAATATCGTGGTTCACCTTATCGAACGCAGCAGAGAGATCTGTGTAAATGGCGTCTGTTTGAGTTCTCTTGGCAAAGCTGTCCTGCACGAACGATGTAAAACTCAGTAGGTTTGTAGTCGTGGATCGTTTAGGCATGAACCCGTGCTGATCGTTGGAGAAGTGATGCTTGCAAAATGAGAAAATTGGATCCAAAACAACCAGTTCAAACAGTTTGGCGATCGCGCATAAAGCGGAGATTCCGCGATAGTTGCTCACATCTCTCTTATCTCCCTTTTTGCTGACAGGAAACATGTGAGCTTCTTTCCACAATGATGGAAAGATTCCGCAGTCCAGCGATGATTGAAAGATATGCCTGAATTTTTTTGACATTTTTCGACCAGAGTTAACTGTGTTTTCTGCTTATTGTGTTGTCATTAATCGACCTCGATGTCTTTTTAGGGTAAAATGACAAAATGAGATATTTAATGAAATGGTACCAATAGGTAGGGCTATGAACTTTGAACTCGATTTTCTCGAAATCAAGTTTATAGCGTTCAGTTCGGTTCGATCGAATCCCTACAAGATGACAGTATGTAATAAAATAACAGATTTTTATACAGAAGGACGAGAATTCACGAGATTTGATGAATAATCAGAAGCTAGCTAATCAACTTCTATCAAAAGTGCAAATTGCTCAATTAAATATTACAATTTTTGCAGCAAGAATCAGTCATGTTTGTTTGTTAAAGTACTATGCTTCTGGTCTTGGGTTTTTTAGTTGCTGATTGAGTTTTTGAGGCTTTAAAAACCTTGAAATGAATTGCCTAAAAATTTAAAAATACCATTTTGATATGGTTTCGTACGCAGAAGAATAGGGAAAGGGGGAGGGGGGGGGGGGGGGTTGAGGGATTCCGAGATCTCCAGATTTCCCGATTTTCCGATTCCCGGGACCGCAAAAATTGCTTGGAAATTGACACTCCAATACGAATTCTTTTTTATTATTAACGGTATATTCCAAGAGTTCTACGATAACTTCTGCAATTTTACTGCAAAATGCAATATAAATGCAAAATGCTAAATACCCAAGCAACCAAAAGTCCCATAAAAGAGGTACAAAAACGCTTACTCAGTCCCATCATTGATATGAAATCCGTTCTATGCAGCTCAAAATAGTTCTTATTGATACTTTCAAGTTCCTAAACAAGTCTTAATGATCTTCTATTCAGCTTCCAACTGCCTTTTTATTCAGCTTTCAAAAAATCTTAAAATGAGCACAAAATCTCTCTCTATCTCAACTGCACCCTTGGCATCGGTTCATATCACCTTCTCTTGATTATTTACTATGTTTTGTACATGGTGCCGACGTGATGCCACGCACCAGATTCCAAACTTGACAAATTGCTGAATTGCTTCTTTCCAACATTTCCTACATATATTGCATCAGACTGGTCACTCAATTACCAAATTATTTATTGAAAAAAAACTTGCCCGGCTTGGGGATCGAACCCCGATCTTCGTGGTGAGAACCGAACACGCTACCAAAAGACCACCCCTAGATGTCGTTCTAACTGAAATTAAAACTCGATGTGATGATTTGATTTTGAAAGCACCTCAATGCACTTTTTGTGACTTAGTAAATCCCGTTTGAGCTGTTTTGCGCCCTGTATGTGACATAAGTCCATACAACGTACAATAAATATCTTTTGCAGCTTTCAAGTTCATTAATGGGTACATAAAGTTCATTCAAGGGAATTGGGCGGTAGATTCTCTTTGTCAGGCAATATGTTACTTTCAAAGCCTTCATTTAATCAAATATGTGACTTTTGGTTGCTTGGGTACTATATCCATTGCCTTCTATTTTGTGTAATTTTTCCAGCACGTATTCAGGCTGGAATATTCTGAGTGAATAAGATTCTTTAAAATCCTGGCAAAAACCGGGCATAGAATTTATAAAATTTCCAAATCAAAAATCGGGCTTTTTCAGGCAAATTTGGTCAAAATATATCCATTATTAGAACGAAATCAAAAGAAGGCTGGGAAAAATCATTAGAAACTATAGATTACCGCCAATCAAGGCCGTGCGAACGGGGGAGGAGGGGGGGGGGGTTTAGGGGTTTAACCCCCCCCCCCCCATGGAGAATTTTTTCAAGAAAAATTTTTAGTTCAAGAAATTATTTGTGTAACCTTTTGATCTCAAAAGGTGTTAAAAATAAGTGCTCGCCTCCGGCGGTAGTGATACAGGACATCGCTCTAGGCCTTAGACATTTCATTCTACGACACTGTATGGCGTTTTGAATTGAAACTTGTTTTAAATTGTCAATTTCGATCTGTAATTTAAAAAAACAGTTTCAACTCAAATCTTGACTTACAAAATCCCTTTCTCGCCTATAAAATTGTTTTTTCTTTTTAAAAAAAGTTTGTTCATCACTTGGATAATTAAAAATAATCGTTTACCTATATCATTACAAATTTTTCGCTGATATGAAATATTTTTCTTTCAGCCTCAATTTTATTTTGATAAATTACACAAGGCCCGCAATTTACATAATTCGAAGGTGCAAGGAATAAAATAGCTTATTTTTGTAAGTTATAACGCCCTTTAACTTTTGAATAAGTGTGAAAATTATTTTTCAAAATTCTGCATTTTTCTGACAAAACCTTGAAACATTAATACAAATATGAATTTGCGGCTTTATCGGTGAAGGTAAAAGAGTTGAAATGAAAGACGGATAGAAGATCAGAAGAAAATTCTAAGGTGGTGAAAAGAGCGAAGAGCATTTGAAATAGACGCTTGACCACATGCTAAATTCTTTGTCCCGCATCAATTAACTGTATTGAAGAAGTAGTACCCAATAGAGAAGGCACTACATTTTTCGATACAGTTAATTATGGATGGTTCGACCGCCATGTGAGTATGCACATGTGCCGAACGGACAAAAAGTCGCGAATGACATTAAAATGTTAAAACGACTATAATCAAAACAAAAAAAAATAAAAATAAAAAAAAAATATAAAAAACATGTTATCAATATCTCCCTCATGCAATTTTTATTTACATTATCTTGAAATATTTTCCTAAAGTAACATAAATTTGACCCGTCAATTGAATTACCATTTTATTATAATTTTCAAATATTTTGAATAAATGTTATTGTATTGATATTTTAATTTTCAATTTAATTTTCCAACATTTTTAGTCCAACTAATTCAACTATTAGAAATATTCTCAAAAAGTTCGTCTATTTTTGAGTTCTGGAACATATAGAAGTTTATGTTTCCAGAACACAAAAACCTATCCTATAAATCTAAATTTTTAATAAGAAAAAAATCGATTCTCGCTTTTGTCAATTTCAGGACCCAATATTTATATTGACAGCGACAAACTATTCAAAGCTTGAAATTTTAAGCATTAACTTTTTTAATTCATTTTGTTTATGGAATCTATGGAAAGATTGAAAAATGTTTCGGGGAGGCAAGATAAATTTTAATGCGTAATTTAAACATAGTTCGTATTTGCTTTGTGCACCAATATTTACAGCAAATCATCGAATCACTTATCATCACCTAGGGGAGATGAGGGCATAACGAGCACTAATCTTTTCTACGAAAGTACGTATTTTCTTAAATAAATTTTCATGAGGATTTGTTTCGTACTTCCTATTGTATCAATTTTTCACAAAAAAAGGAATCTCCTTATCATCTTTACAGAGATATTTAAAAAAAAACTAGCTTGGTTCTCAAGTTACGAAAATATTATAATTTTTGAGCACCACGAAATAAGCTCTTATGATCTTAAAATAACCTTGATCTATAATGTACGCACTGCAACATGATGTACACATTGGTACAATTTTTACCATCATAAATTTTTTTTAATTTTTCACATTTATCAATTTTAAAACATGTTTTTACTTAAATTTGTTGACTAGGGGCATATAGAGCACCATATTATCGAGGCATAATGAGCATTTTCTGCCGTAGAATCTAGCAGCGAATTAAAATTGATTTATAGCGCCACACCTTGACTAGTTTTCATCCGACGATTTAGCCTATTGGTAAGGTGTCGGAGAGGTAATCAAAAGACTAGCGTTAGATTTCTGTTCGAGGTGATTTTTTTTCCATTTACAATTCATGATCGATTTTTTTATTGTTACATTACACGGCTAGTAGCATCATCCGCCAAACAAAGCACATAATGTATGAGCGTGCGTGAATTGTTTGTATTCTACAAACAGACCTAGATTATTTTGTTATTGCTTACCGGAAATAACATTGAATTGAAACTTTGATTATGTTATATTTTGTATCGTATCAGTGAAATTTCTTTTTTTCGAGTTTGTGTGATGAATAAGAAAATCGTTTTAAAAATCAATTTCCTTTTTTTTTATGCATTTTTGGTATAGTTATTATTGCAAGGTAAATTCGAATTTCTAAACACCCCCCCCCCCTCCCCATGAACGGGTCCTTCGCACGGGCCTGCCGCCAATGTACATTATATTTAATCAGTGCTAATAAAAAAAATTCAATTCATTTTAACGAAATTTAAATGAAATTTTCCGAAAAAAATTATTTTTGGACCCGAAAATTAAAGTTTATTATTAGGGGAAAGGTTTCCTAAATGGGCCTATCGGGTTAAATGACCCTACGGCTGTTTGATGAAATGGCTGACTAGACAGCTTATCTGACCAATGCATTTTGAGGGTGATACGCTTAGAACATAAGGCAAGAAAGAATTTAAAAAATCATACAAGATTTTGATACATTTTGATGTAATATTTCGGCTTTTAAAAAGTATGCGTAAATAAGCTTAAAACAAAAACTAGGATGGTTTTTGTTTCTTATTCAAATGAATTTAAGAAGTCAAAGATATTTCAGCTTTTGTGGAGGTTTAGTAATAATTATGTAGTGGAATAATAGAGTGTTTTTGTATGCCCCCATCATGTTTGTAAAATGCCTCCATCCTAAAATAACAGGTGAAATAGAATAAATAAATGATTTTTATCATTGAACCTTCAAATCTAAGCTCTGAATAACATCTTAAGAGAGAATTGAAGACCTTAAAACAGATTTGATAAAGTTTATCTCATGGATGAATTGCCTCCATAGTATGGCAACCCTAACTTTTGTTTTATTCCATAAAATTATAGTATACAAAGATTTTTATAAAACTTCAGCTTTGTCGTACGGAAATTATTACTTTCTAGCAGTTTCAATGAAGTTATACGGGAATATTGCCCAAAAACAGAAATTTTATTCAAAACATAAATAGGCGCATTTAGCCCGCACGGTTTGAGTTTCGGCATTTAAGACAACACTTATAATACAATCGTTATCTTGGAAACAGAAGAAAATTTTAACATAAAAATAACTCCAATGTATAGAAAACAGATGCCTGCACACGTGTATATAATTTTTGTACAGATACTCGATGTGATATTTGATTAAATCAGTGTTCTGCTTAATAGGCGCATATAGCCCGCTCCTCCCCTACTCAATTTGACGTTTTTGATAAATTTTTCAATTTATATGATTAAATTCGGGCTAGCTTGGATTAAACTAGCCGAGGTGGAAAGCTTAAGTTATCAAGTAGTTATTACAAGATGTAGAAAATTAAATAAGTTTTTGAAAATAAAATAAAATGGATTTCAAATTCCCCTGTAAAAGGACATTAACGAAAGTTATCGCACGGTTCAATGTGCATTAGATTTTAACGTTTTGTCGTTCTACACTGTCGTTTACGGCATATTGCTGAACCATTGTAGAATAACCAAATTAAAAATCAGGCTGCCCTAGATACCCGGAGTGGTTTGACGTTGAAACAATTCGCCTCTTAAAAGACAAACGAAGGAAAAATAACACTAGTTTACAGCATTTTGGAACTTAGTAAACTGAAGGTAATTTTTAATATAAAATCGGGCGCTGAATCCGAAAATGAAACTTTAAAAAATCTCAGTAGAACCGTTTTTGAGTTATGCTCCAAATATGAAATTTTGGAAATATAAAAAAAGTTCATGTACTTAGATTAAAATATCTCGGACGGCATTACAGGAATTTAAAATCCCTCTTTTGCATATTGAAGTTGAATAAATTTTCTATCGATCATCTGAACACTGTTTTTGCGTATGTTCATTGGTATTGTTGATATAAGTGACTTTATGATAGAAAAAATCATAAAAACGCATTTTTTTAGAGAAAATTTTGTTTCAGCGAAAGTTTAAGACTCGATGTTAACATTTAAAAAATCTGATTTTCTTCTGCACTTAAATGTCAATTTAAACAAAGATTTCAAGTGGTTATTTATCAAAATCGGTTGAAAATGGAAGAAGTTATGGATACTTTACCATAAAAGAATTTTTTGTAGTTTTTAATAACTTAACGAACTGCAGTATACTATCAAAGTGTAGGAAGAATGAAACATGATAAATCTCACTCGCTCCAAGTCAAAATTATTAATTAGCTTACCAAAAGGTCACATGCCAAATTTCAGGAAGATCTGACCATAGGGAGGGGTTGCTTGAGTCTCAAACGTATATAAAATTTTAAGCTATTTTGCCAGGGAGGAACGAAAAATACTGGTTTTTCATCAATAACTTTTTTTCATCACTAGCCGATTGTTTTTTTATGGTTGATTTTCTTAAAGCCTAAGTTGAGACAAATATTTCACTCGAAGACTGTAACTCGATTGGGTTTGAAACAGGAAAGTTATTGTGGTTCCAAGATTGTATTTTGGTCGAAAATTTTCGTATAAAACGCGATGCGTAAAAATACTCATTGAGTGTTGGACAAAATTTGCGGCCTTTGAATTGCAATAAATTTTTTACTTCAAGTCCAATCGTGTTGCAGTCTTCGGGTGAAATATTTGTCTTAACTTAGGCTTTAAGAAAATTGACTATCAAAATCAATCGGCTTGTGTATGTATGTTGTATGTTGATAATCCACCATGGGTGCACGGATTCACCGCAGTTTGACCAAAGTATGGATTAAAATTTATTATTATATGACCCTGAGATTCCATACCCGGCACCATGGCTTCGTGTGAACTGTTATGAAGTGTATGTTTTATGTGTCAATGTAAGTATACTTTTGGAAGAACAATTCGACCAGGTACGCAACCAGTTCAAAATGTATAACATGTTCAATACTATACATTTACTACAGGTATTCCGGCATCCGTGTATATACCTGGCCAGCTGGCATCTGATTGAACGTTAAAAATTATACAGTTGAAATCAAAATATCAAAGAAAGAAAGTAAAAAAAAGAACAATCTCACCAAGTGGTAGGAATAATTCCTACTTTTTTTTCATGCGCGGGATGCGTTTTCTGATAGGAAACTGTTTTAACTTGAAGCCAACAGTTTTCTGCAAAAGCCAATCTATATTCCTTCTTCAGCATCAGATGACAGTTCTGGATTTGTGTCTTATCATGCTCTTCATTTAAACAAGCAATCACTAAGCACAAATTCCAATTCCACTTCGTTTAAACAAGCAATCACTAAGCAAAAATTCCACTTCACAACTGCATCCAGCCGACAAAAACCAACAACATTCTACCTGCTCTCACTTCTCGTGATTTATCACTTTAAATTTTGCTAATTTTCGAAAGGGCCTCACAAGGGTTACACAAGACCCACTATCACTGACTATCAAAATCAATCGGCTTGTGATGAAAAATAGTTATTGGTGAAAAACCAGTATTTTTCGTTCCTCCCGGGCAAAATAGCTTAAAATTTTATTCACGTTTGAGACTCAAGTAATGGTCAGATCTTCCTGAAATTTGGCATGTGACCTTTTGGTAAGCTTATAATAATTTGTGAGATTTATCATGTTTCATTCTTCCTATACTATGATAAGTGTACTGCGGTTCGTTAAATTATTAAAAACTCCAAAAATTTCAGTTATGGTAAAGTAGCCATAACTTCTTCAATTTTCAACCGATTTTGATAAATAACCACTTGAAATCTTTGTTTTAAATTGACATTCAAGCACAAAAAAAATCTGATTTTTTTAGTGCTACCATTGAGTCTAAAACTTTCGTTGAAACAAAATTTTCTCTAAAAAAAATGCCTTTTTTTATATTTTTTTTTTCTTATAAAGTCACTAATATCAGCAAGACTGTTGGTCAAACGCAAAAACAGCGTTGAAATGATCGGTAGAAAATTTATTCACCTTCAATATGCAAAGAAATGATTGCAAATTACTGCTATGCCATCGGAGATATTTCAATTTAAGTATAAGAACTTTTTTAATTTTTTCGAAATTTCATATTTGGAGCATAACTCAAAAACGGTTCTACTGAGATTTTTTTGAATTTCATTTTCGGATTCAGCGCCCGATTTTACATTAAAAATGTTGGTCAGTTAATCAAGTTCACGATTTTTTTTTTAAATTTTGTAAACTAGTGTTATTGTAACTAATATATATCAATTTCTTCTTTTGTCACCCCCCCCCCCCTTCGAAATTTCCAAAAAATACCGAAGGGGGGAATAAATGAAGTTTGAAATGTTTTATGTTAAATTTAGGAAAAAAAAAATCAAATATCCGAAAGATTACAAGATTGGACAAGATTGGAGGTTGGGAGTTATTTCACCTTTTATATTTTTGAATTTATTGAATTTTTCGATAAAAATTACTTGATTTATAGGTTTTGTGCAATGATGATATAGTATGCAATTAGGTTGCATACCATGTTCCAAATCCGAGTGACAAAAGAAAGATTTGAAATTTGTTCCGGCCTTACTGTGGAGCAAATGCAGATGAGTCCATATGATGAAGTCAAATAAATTTTCCTCAACATTCATTGTAGAAAAAAGTTGAGGCGTAGGAATTTGAAAAAAAGCTTTGTGGGCCGCACAAAAGTGTCTTGAGGGCCGCGGGTTGCTCATGCTAACACCGCTAACCTCTAGAAAAATTACCATGAATTCCATTACCGAGATTCGATCGCATGACCTCTGCTTAGAAGTAATACGCTCCAAAACTATTTAACCTCAAAGCCAAGGCCACAAGCATAAAAAATCAGCCTGGAAGAAAGGCTACAATTTACTATCAAGTCTATTTAATCGGTTTTTTTTTGGATAAAAGAGAGAGTGTACGGCGGCAAATTGTGAAGATGCAGAAGAAAATTCAAATAACGCATTTCGAATAATTAAAAAAAGTTACAATTCATTAAAGCAGGATGATTCTGCCTTTTAATTTCAACAAAAACCTAGTCATGGTCTCTTAAATTGTGTTCAAGCAAACCAAAAAAAAGTTTTTTTTTCTGAATGATTTTGTTCTCAACAAATGTACTGAAAGTGGTCAATGTCCATTGAAGTTGTAGAATATGTTGTTAAGAAGTTTAACGTATTGAAAATAAATAATGCTAAGCACATAAATTTTTTGTTGTGAGTTTCTGAATACTCGTGACTATTTACCGACATTTTCCTAAAGAAGTTTAAAAAATTCATAGTTTTGCAATTTTTTTCCTTAAATTCATCCCTACGCCATTGAAGATTATAAAAAAATAGCTCCTGGGCAGCACTTTCTCCGGCAAATATTATGTTGCATACTTGTTCCACACATGCTTTGGCCGAGCCATTTAGCTGGAATGCAAAACATCCTGCCAGAGAATAGTAGAACGGCCACCATCACAGTGTGTGAGTTAGGGGCAACAAAAAAGGAGTACACAAAATTGTATGCAGCAAATAACTGCATGCACGATACCCAACCATAGAAGATATTCCAATCGAGAGAAAATCTGCTATGGATATTATTTACCGAAAGCCGCACAAGCAAGTGGCTTCCCAGTCTCTGCCAATTTCACTGAACCCCGACAAATAATCTGCATAGTATTAGCCGGTTGGTGTGCGGTACGAAATTCCCGGCAAAATATTCGGACATTATGGATGGTTTTATTTTGGCTGACTTTCTCGTCCATAAAGTTAGAAGGGGAAAGGCATTTAAATTCCCAGTTTGAACATCGAAAAAGATGAGCCGAGAGTTATGGCTGCGGGTGGAGGGCAGCCTCGGGTGCTTTCATCGAAACTATTTCCACCCCCGCAATTGCAGCAGTGTTTTATCTTTTTGCGAGCATCGAAACCATGCTCAGCGAATGCCGTTTGTCACCGATATGACTTTGAATTAGGATTCTGGTCTAACTTGTACTGTTGAGTTGATCGGACAGAAAAAAAACTGTCAACGAAATATGCTGCTTCTTTAATGAACTGATGTCATTTTTTTTATTTTTGGTAAATCGATTTATAGTACAGCAATTGCTTGTAAATTCTCTTTTAATTCAGTGTATTGTTGTTGGATTGAATTTCGTTTCTTGAAACCGTATGAATTCATGAATGCAGATATATTTTTTTTACCAATATACTGATAGATTGGTAAAGACAGACCAATTTGATTTTTTATCGATACGTTCAAGTTTGATAATCAAAGCAGAATAGAAGGCTACCCAAGTTACAGTTTTAGCTTTGTTATGATCAGAAAAAATTCGATAGGACTATAGCATTAATCTTCAAAAAAAAGCTAAAGCGCATTCTATAACTTCACCTGGGACTCTAAAAAAAGCCAAATTCAGGCTATGTGGCCTCCTAGAAATGTCATTATGACCAATCATTGTTGGTCATCAATGTTGATTACCAAAAAGATTTTTTTTCGATTCTGTGAATTCTTGGAGTTTTTTTTTCATCAACCATAATGGTCGATGAATGATAATTGCATTATTGAAATATGATCTGGTAAAATGAATAGCCTCAATGTTTTTACCAAATTATGACCACCAAACCAAATTATTATAAAATGTGTATGAAATAGTATCTTAAAATAAATGTGCCTCGTCAAATCTGATGGTCAATCATGATGGAATTGATGGGAAATAGGCCTGGAAAAATATTTTCAAATACTCGCATTATGAATCCATGAACATGGTGTCATTTTTGTGCCCTTCGAATTTGCAACCAACATAGCGTTAGTCAATTCAATGCTCAATAGCTTGATAATCATTCAGAACAAAACTTTTTTTTGGTTTGCTTGAAATCCAAGATGGCAGCTTTCACTGAGCTTTAAAATAATTTTAACCACTGAAAACTGCATGAAACACCCACATTATGGGTATCAAGTGAAAGTATTAAACTAGAAGAAGCCGGATTTTGCTATCTGACGCCAGCATCAATCCAATATGGTGGCTTTTTTTTAGGGAAATTTCAGCAGTCTATTTTAGGGCAAAAACTACATTTTTTTTGTCCCTGAAGTAGATCCAAAACGGATTGGAACGTTGGATACATAAAACAAAATTGTTTTCGCTCTTAAAAAGACTGCAAGCCGAAATTTCTCAAGAAAAAACACAACAATACCAATTTCCAAACATAAAAAGATAGAATTACTGAAAATCTCATGATACATTTACAATACGGAGTGTTGGGTGAAAGGGCTACACGATTAAAATTCGAATTCCGTTGTCCGATGTCATCTTGAAAGCCGAGATGACTTAGTTTAACCTTTTCGCCTTATACCCCGTTTTGTGGAAGATTCATTAGATTTTCAGTAATTTATAGCTTTGAAAAGAAAAGCGAAAGTCGCCATCTTGGATTAATGCTGGCTACAGGTGTAACGGGTACATCAAGTCGGAACAGTTTTTCCATAAGTTGCTAAATATACTTAAAACCAATTAAAGAATTCATTCATTTTAATGACTTAAATAAACTTCATATTCATATTCAAATACATATGCCAATATAAATTTCGCCGAAATTTAAATAACTGAAGACAAGAACGAAACAAATACCCATTACAATATGAAGCACCACCACCCCAAATGAGCAATCATCAATCATTAATAACACATCTGAGTGACCGACACAATTCTGGCGGCAAGCACGTGACTCTAGATGTCTAGATGACTTCTGTAGGCCACCGACCTTTTTCTTATTTTGGCATCAGGTGAATGACCTCTTTCGGGGCTTTTGTGCACTTATTTTGGCTAAGCAACAGTTGGGCGTCTATTTTCGAGTCCAGAAGGGGAAGACGAGGACTACTCGAAGAATTCGCGAAGTGGGATGTAATTGTTTGACTTCGCGATTAGACTTGTTCGTATCGGGTAGTTCCGGTTGCGAAGTCAAGCTAGATCAGGTCGATCAGCGGACGATTGAGACTCCAAGCTCACTTACGTCCGGTGATTAGAAGAGTCAGGATCAAGTAGTTCAGTACAATTTTCATTTCGAGGTTATTAAAATTCGGAGTGTGATTCCGAGACCAGGTGTTCTTATCATAAAAGCCCTCTTTTTGCTTTAATCCGTGTTAGGTAAAAAATGACAGCTTAGGGAAGTGCACTGCTAAAAAAAAGTGCATTTGAATATTAGGTAGGTGGAGACCCTAATGGGCAAATTTACGACCCGAACCGCCAAATATGCAACCCTGATATGTGTTTAACTCGACCATCAGCCACAGGTACGCACACTCACCGCAGCTTCCATCCTAGAGGAAGGAAACCGAGCCGGTCGCGAACCACCGCGGGGTCCCACAACAGCAACTCCCGCCAATTTCGCCACCACCACCCAGCCGCATTGAAACGCGGCACCACAGCCGTTCGCACCACGAGGGGCCGACAGCAAGCGGGTTGTCAGTTGATAGACGATTCACCCAGCCAAACCGAAACCGAAGTCGACCAAGCTTCCAGCAGGCCCCATAGCTGCGCGAATGCTAAAGCATGGATCACTACAAATCTGGACGCACTGTTTATTTTACCATAGTGCTCCTAGTTGTCGGATCTGGAATGTTTTGGCAGCACTTTGTAGAAGAATGTTTCTTCTACCAGTGCTGAAAATTTCATTACGATTCGTTTTGTTTCAAAAAAGTTACACGTGATGGAAGCCGCGAGATGAAAATAAATTTTGAACACCCACGTCAAAAACCCGACGTGGTCGGGTTCAAAAATCGCGAAATCGTTAAAAATGGTCAAATCAACCGTGTGTAGCGTTCTCAAACGTTTCCGTGAGATGCGTACTATAGATCGGTAGGTTCATACCAAGCGTCATAGTGGAATTAAGGATCGGAAACTGCATTTGAAGGTGTTGAGAACGATCAAGGAAAACACAGGGTAGTCGGACTATGACATTGCCAAGAAATTCAACGCCGACCGGTGCACCGTCAGCAGAATTCGTCTACGCGAAGGAGTACGATCCTATCGGACCAGTAAGCAACCAAACCGGACATTGAAGCAGAATTTAGTAGCCAAAGGACGTGCCCGCAAGTTATACAAGAAGATTCCAACGAAGTTCGACGGATGCATCCTCATGGATGACGAAACGTACGTGAAGATGGATTTTGGGCAGCTTTCTGGCCAAAAATTATGTAAAGCCACTGCAGTGATGCACTGCACTGGTCATGGTAATGTCCCCGGCAATTTCAAATTCGTTTTTGCTGATAAGTTTGCAAAAAAGTGTTTGATCTGGCAAGGTATTTGCAGCTGCGGACGAAAAATTCCGGTTTTTGTGAAAAACAAGACCATGGACTCCGAAATTTACAAGGAGGGATGCCTGAAAAACTTTTTTTTCGTACATTAGATCTCACAAAGGACTAGTTAAGTTTTCGCCAGATTTGGCAAGCTGCCACTACAGCTAGGAGGTTCTACAGTGGTATTGGGCCAACGGGTGGATTTTGTCGAAAAGGACATCAACCCACCCAACTGCCCTCAATTCCGCTCTATCGAAAAATTTTGGGCAATTGTCAAGCAGAAGATGAAGAAGAATGGTAGGACGACTCGGGAAGCAACAGAGATGAAGAGATTGTGGAACAAAATGGCCGCTGAGGTCAGCGAATAGAGTGTTCAAACTATAATGAGTGATACTCAACCAAAAGTTCGAAAATTCATCAAAACATCATAGGAATAATTTTTTTATTATTTTTCCTTTGAAGTGCAATAAAAACCCTACATTTCAAGTACCATACATTTTTATTTCGTTTATATAGCTCCGAGATAGACCCGTTTTAATGCGCCCAGATTTGTAGTGATCCATGCTTTATGCGGTGATCGGCCGAACAAAAAGGGTTCTAATCGCCCCGACTTAGCTACCTGCATAGCCCTCGACCGGCAAACATCAGCCGGGAGAGCAAAAGGTAGCCGCAAAGGAGCGACTGAACGTGGTAGGACTAACATTAAGTCCCGCCAACAGCTTTTTTTTTACGGGATTTTCATCCTCTGGGATGATTCATCCCTACTGCCAACAGCTATCAGTTCGAGTGAGTACTCATAGTGAACCCAACCATATTCTCTAGCGATTGTTATACCTGATATGTTTTCGCAGCTTTTACCGTCTCTTTTAAGCCGGATAAACAAAGTGTTTTTCGCACTTTCTGGCGGAAAAATCGCGTTTTTCGGACTGGCGAGCCGACAAAAGTAGCCTTTTCACCACCCACGCGGTGGAAAAATCGAAAAAGTTAATGAAAATCGAATGATTTTCCCAAGAAAAATCGCTAAGTAAATTAGCGAAAAACCAAGCGTCTCCACCAAAAATGCACTGCTAGGTAGAAATTCAAAAGAGGGAAAAAATCGTTTAGGCCTAAACAGTATTATTTAAACACTACACGACACACATCAAAATCAATAAAACGAAATCAATTATTGTAATGGAAAAGCGAATATTTTTGCAATGATCGACTGATTGGGATAACTGGAAAGGGAGCCACACGCTGTTCGTTGTTCGGGATTTGTTTATGTTTCTTTACTGCGGAGATTGGCCGCGAATCCAATCGATTTCTGTCTCTTCTGATCCAGGTAAGGGGTTTGGTCTTGTCCGATGTTTAGCACCCCTAGCTTGCTTTCGTAACGAACAGCTAACTCCCATTTCCACGGATTTCTCCCGGGTTTTGTCTCGACTTCGGGGCGGCCCTTAAGGGTCGAAGTACGGATCCCTTTTTAGAGTCCCTTCCGCTCCTTTCCCAAAATCGGGAATCAAAAGGAACTCGCGACCGAGTCTCATCAGCTGGACAAGATAAGAAAGGGTAGGTGGTCTTCCAAACGAAAGTGGCGCTTAAGCCACCTACTTAAAAGCGGAAGCGTGTCGGGCCTCGCGTTATACAGGTAGCCAAATTCAACTTCTTCTAGTTATTCCTTCCAGTAATTAAAATTATCTTAATGTTCAGCGGAAGCCGCCATTTTGGATTTCAAGATGGCGTCTGATAGCAAAATTGGACTTCTATTCGTTTGGTCCTTTCACCCAGTACCCACTTTGTGGGAGTTTCATACGATTTTCACTGATTAAAAGCATTTTCAACTTCAGCAGAAGTCGCCATCTTGGATTCTTTATGGTGTCGAAAGGCGAAATTTGACTACTAAAGCTTAGTTCTTTTAGAAATGGGACACTTTCTTTTGCTAATAGCTCGTTTACTAGTAATCGGACACTCAAAGTTTTGACAGCATTTTGTTGCCTGTAAAAAGTACTATCCGATCTATTTTTTTCAAAATTTAAAATTTACGCATTTTTGAGGTATTTACGATGCAATAGAAAAAGGAAAAAAAGATTTTGCACAGTTTATTCAAAATCCATCATTATCAAATTGATAGCTGAAAAAACCGTTGATTATTCGAAGAATTACTGTGTGTGAGTGGTGGAAAAGTATGCAAATACTGCCAAAAATGTCCACAAAGTTCAAATCAAGCATTGGAGTGAAGCATATGATCGGCAACTTCGGCTAAGGGTCATTAGGGAAGTCAAGTCTCATACCAGCATTTTTAATTTTCAATAAGCGAAAAACTAAGGGTAAATCGCTGAAATTGCCAAAACAATTTTCTCCGATAAGCTGAAAGTGTTGCCTGGTAATCAGTCATTCAAACCGAACCCCAAACAACAAATTTTTGCTAGTTCCACAGCTCGTAAGCTGTATAGCCGGTTTCGAGGCTATAGGACAGATGATTTCTGATGAACGGAAAAACTTATGAAATATCCTATTCTAAACAAATTCCAGCGTTTGAATCCAATACCATGTCTGCTCGTAGCAAGGTCCCGAGTATATTAAAGAATGTATTTGCTAATGATTTTTTTTAAAATATAGTGATCTGTCAATATTCTGCTCCTGTGGAAAAAAAAACAACAGCTTTCAAAACGAAAACTATGGTTTTCGCTAGTTTTAAAAGCCTAAAAAGAGTAATCTTTTATGTACCCTTCGCAACCTACGATCTATACTAACCGATTATACTTCAAGTTCAATCTCATGATGGTTTTACTTCGTTGTTGCCAGATTTTGCCAGCAGAATTTCCATTAAAAACGCTCAAAAAGTGGCTCAAAAATAATCAAATTTGTTAATTTCGAAACAGCTGTATCCACTAGATTGCCCTAAGTTTCTTTTAAAAGAGAAGTATTGGTCCGAAAAGTAGCAGAAATTGATGAAGAAGGATGTAGTCACCTAAAATACAGATTAGACGAAGTATGAGTTTGAAAAACTTATCAATACCATGACTGAAAAAAGTGTGCGCTAGCTGATGAGAGGTACCAAGAATAAAGTGAAATTTATTCTTACAAAAAAACGAAAAATAATTTTCTCCAAATTTTTTCATGAATTATCATAAGATTATCTGTATTTCTTTCATAGAAAGTATTAAGATCAAACGAAAGGTTTTTGAGATACAAGCATTCGTAACTGTCCCATTTCTAAAAGAACTAAGCTTTATTAGTTCAGTTATTTCTCCCAATACTCATATTGTTAGGATTTAATTTGATTTTCAGTGATAAACTTCATTTCAAAGGTCAGCCGAAGCCGCCATCTTGTTTTTCAAGATTATGTCAGATAGTGAAATTCGACTTCTACTCGTTTATCCATTTCACCCAATACCAATATTGTTGGGGTTTCATGCGATATTAAGTCATTTTCCACATTTTTAAGTTCAGCGGAAGCCACCATCTAGGATTCCAATATGGCATCAGATATCAAAATTCGACTTCTACTGGTTAATCTCTTTCAACTTAAACCATATTGAAAGGGTTTTATGCAATTTTCAGTCATTTAAAGTATTTTCAAGTTGAGTTATAGCCGCCATCTTGGAATTTAAGATGGCGACGGACAACGAAATTCAACTTCTACTCGTTTATTACTTTCACCTCATAACCATATTGTGAAGGTTTTATGATAATTTCTGTTAATTACAGCTTTAGAAATAAAAGCGGAAGCCGTCATCTTGAATTAATGATGGCGTCAACTCAGCAAAAATTATTTCCTGTATAATTACGCAAATATCCTGTAACAAAAAGGAGCAGGACATTTACCGTAATTTTACAGGTCGAAAACCCAATTACGTGACATTTTTACAGGACATTTGCCGTAATAATAAATGAATCTTCGATAAGTTTCAAGGAATACAGACAGTTTCAGTGACACGTAATAGTCAAAATTTTTTTCTGTGAAGAAGAAAAAAAATTGCAGAGGAAAGACGGGTATCATGGGCCACTTTGTTTCCTCTGCTTCATAACTTCTTTATTTTAAAATATAAAAAGAAAAAATAAATTGAAAGGGTTTCTTCTTTTTTAAGGTAACGGGTGATACGGTCAAAATTTGGTCAATATCAACTTGACGTATTTCTTTCTATTTTGCATTTAAAAAACCTGAACACCCCTAACTTTAAAGGTGTGTGTGTGTGTAGAATGTAGCTCCTATTTTGATTTGGGAATTCACTCTTCAGTTGTCAAAATGCCGTCCAAGGAAGAAGAGCAGCGTATCAAAATTTTGCTCGCGCATCGCGAATATGGCTGGTGAACGGTGGATAATGTGCAACACGAGACCCCATAGTGGTCATATCACCTCTTATTCACAACTCCTATCTCTACCTCCCCGCGGTGCCGGCTGGGGTGCGAGTAACCTAAGCGGAGATCGGGTACCCAACCCCGGTGGATGCTTTGGTCGCATGCAGACTGAGAAGGTGGCCGCACGCGTCTGTTCCCCAGGTCAGGGGCGGCGTGCAACAACAACCGAGCGTCTGTTCTCCAGGTCAGGGGCGGCTCATACAGCGTCTGTCTTGCAGCAAGCGGCTGAATTTATGAAATGCGGCTCCCGCCAGCTAAGTCCAAGATGGCAGCCCCATCGCGGGATAGGGACTTTAGGCTAACAACCTACTGCTCCCGATTTGAAATTGTTACGGAATCCGAAAGAAATGACCGACCTGGAACTTTGGCGACGACTTTTAGCATGAAAACACGGACACGAATTGGAACTTGGAATGTTTTAACCCTTGCCCAACAAGGCAAACTGGAACAACTTGCTAGAGAGGCTAGCCGCCTCAAACTTGAAATTCTGGGACTGAGCGAAGTCCGTTGGCCTAATACTGGAGAACACAAGACACAATCCGGGCAAGTCCTGCTTTACTCTGGCATACGAGGAGAACATGCTACTCGGGAACGAGGAGTTGGTTTCCTGTTAAGCCCGCAGGCCTATGCGGCCCTCATTAGATGGGAACCGATAAACGAAAGAATAATCGTAGCCAGATTTAGAACACGGGTTAGAAACCTTACAATGGTCCAGTGTTATGCGCCAACTGACGTTGCCGACTTGCAGGAGAAAGAGCAGTTTTACAGTCAACTGAACAGCGTGGTTGAGAGAATTCCGAAGGGTGACATTCAAATCCATTTGGGCGACTTCAACGCAAAGATTGGCTCCGACAACCAGGACCTTGAGCGCATCATGGGGCGCCATGGCCTAGGACAGATGAGCGAAAACGGAGAGCTGTTTGTAGAATTTTGTGGCAACAACAACATGGTGATCGGTGGATCGCTCTTCCCCCATCGACCAGCACATAAGGTCACTTGGGTATCCCGAGATGGCCGAACAGAAAATCAAATTGACCACATCTGCATCAGCCGAAAATGGAGAAGGAGCCTTCTTGATGTCCGCAACAAGCGAAGCGCAGACATTGCATCTGACCATCACCTCGTCCTTGGCGAGATACGACTGAGAGTTGCACGTGTCCAACGGCGCGAGGAGAAAGTCGGGTGTCGATACGACGTCCGCCGGTTGGAGAATCCAGAGGTGAAAAGGGCATACGTTGAACAGCTAGAATCCCGAGCCTCGGAGCTGCCGACAAACGGAACAGTCGAAGAACAGTGGTGTGGAATCAAGAATGCCTTTATCACGACGAGCCATGGTACTCTCGGTAAAGTTTGTGGAAGACGAAGTGAATGGATGTCGGATGAAACCTGGAGGATGATCGATGATCGGAGAAAGGCGAAAGTCGGAATTGAGCAGGCATGTACCGGGTCAGCCAAAGCAGCCGCCCGCTTACGATATGCGGAGCTGGAAAAGGCAGTTAAACGAGCTTGTAGACGAGACAAGAGAGCCTGGACAAACTCCCTAGCCGAAGAGGGAGAAAGAGCCGCCGCCAATGGAGATATCCGATTACTTTATGACATTTCTCGCCGCCTCAGTGGTGCAAGGACTAATGCAAGAATGCCGCTAAAAGACCGAGCAGGTCAGTTATTGACCGATCGAACAGATCAGCTCAAACGATGGACTGAGCACTTCGAACAACTCTTCCGAGTCACGAATAGCGATGGCCAACAGAATCTGCAGCTCGAAGCGCCAACAGTAAGTCGCATAAATGGCGTCAACTCGGAAGCGCCTTCGCTGGCTGAAATAGAAGCGGCAATCAAAAACATGAAATCCAACAAAGCACCTGGGATCGATTGCATCCCTGCTGAAATGCTGAAAGCCGACCCTGCCCTATCAGCACAAATGTTGCACCGTCTTTTCGCTGATATCTGGGATACTGCAACATTCCCGGCCGACTGGATGCAGGGTATCCTCGTAAAGGTCCCGAAGAAAGGAGACCTGACAGAGTGCGGTAACTGGCGAGGCATAACGTTGATCTGTACAACCCTCAAAGTACTCTGCAAAGTGATTCTGAACAGGATCCAGGAGAAAATAGACGCTACACTCCGACGGCAACAAGCTGGATTCCGATCTCGACGATCATGTGTGGACCACATCACAACGCTACGAATCATACTGGAACAAATCAACGAATTCCAGGACTCTCTTCTGCTGGTGTTCGTTGATTTCGAAAAAGCATTCGACCGACTTAACCATGAAAACATCTGGGCGGCTCTAAGGCGACGAGGGGTCCCAGAGAAACTAGTCCATCTCATCGAAGCACAGTACGAGGCATTCTCGTGCAAGGTCTTGCACGACGGTGTCTTGTCCGAACCAATCCCGGTAACTGCTGGAGTGAGACAAGGATGTATTCTATCACCGCTACTTTTTCTAATCGTAATGGATGAGATTCTGATTGGATCGATTGACTGTGCACCGAACCGAGGATTGCCGTGGAATCCTTCAACAATGGAGCAACTGAACGACCTTGACCTGGCTGACGATATTGTTTTGCTCGCCCAAACACAACCAGATATGCAGAGCAAGCTCGACGACCTCACCGAAAGTTCCAAGGCAGCAGGTCTCAAAGTCAATGTCGGAAAGACCAAGTCGATGGAGATCAACACAGGAAATCCCTCCAGTTTCATGGTAGCTGGGCAACAAGTTGAGAAAGTGGAGTGCTTCCAGTATCTTGGTAGTCAGATTACGCCTGATGGTGGTACCAGAAAAGACATCGAAACACGGATCAGAAAGGCCCGATTTGCGTTTGCGAGTCTCCGAAACATCTGGCGGTCACGCCAGATCTCTCTACGAACAAAAATCCGAATCTTCAACTCAAACGTCAAATCCGTATTGCTGTACGGGTGCGAAACTTGGTGCACATATGCGGTAACGACGCGAAAACTGCAAGTATTTGTAAATCGCTGCCTGCGGAATATCATCCGCGCTTGGTGGCCTGGCAACTGGATCTCAAACGTTGAACTTCATCGCCGGTGTCATCAAAAGGCACTAGAAATCGAGATTCGGGAACGTAAGTGGAGATGGATTGGGCACACGCTGCGAAGAGATGAAAACGAGATTTGCAGGGAGGCGCTAGATTGGAATCCAGAAGGTCATCGAAGAAGAGGCAGACCCAGAAATTCGTGGCGGCGAAGCCTAGCCGCTGAAATCCGAACTGTCGACGAGAATCTTGACTGGGACCAGGTGAAGACGCTGGCTCCGGATCGTCAACAGTGGAGGTCTTTTACCACGGCCCTATGCACCGGAGGATCGGCGCGGGATCATTAAGTAAGTAAGTATCGCGAATATCCGAGCTACTCGCATGCAAAGTTTTCAAAATAGCTAAAAGTTGCCAAATCAACCGTTACAAATGCAATTAAAGTGTTTGGGGAACGTTTGTCGACAGCCAGAAAGTCTGGATCGGGGGGAAATCGAAAACCGGAAACCGCTGAGACGACAAAGAGAGTTTCCGGTAGTTTCAAGCGAAACCCTAACCTCTCTCTCCGAGATGCCGCAAACAAGCTGGGTGTATCGTCTATAACCGTGCATCGAGCCAAAAAACGAGCCGCACTATCGGCTTACAAGAAGGAAGTGACTCCAAATCGCGATGATAAACAAAATACGACGGCCAAAGCGCGATCCCGGAGGCTGTACACGACGATGCTAACGAAGTTTAACTGCGTGGTAATGGACGACGAAACCTACGTCAAAACCGACTACAAGCAGCTTCCGGGGAAAGGGGAAAGGTAGCAGATATTCTTAAGCACATGAAACTGTCAATGTTCGCGAAGAAATATCTGGTTTGGCAAGCCATAACTGGCTTGAAAAGCAGCATTTTCATGGCTTCCGGGACTGTCAACCAAGAAATTTACGTGAAAAAGTGTTTGAATAAACATCTGCTGCCTTTCCTGAAGAAACACGGTTGTTCCGTACTGTTTTGGCCGGATTTGGCATCTTGCCATTACGGTCAAAAGGCCATGGACCGCCAACAACGTGCAGGTGGTTCCCAAGGACAAGAACCTTCTCAACACGCCAGAGCTCCACCCAATTGAGAAATACTGGGCTATTGTCGAGCGGAACCTAAAGAAGACCAAAAAAACTGCTAAGGACGAGTAGCAGTTCAAGGCAAACTGGCTTTCTGCGGCGAAGAAGGTAGACAAGGTGGCTATACAAAATCTGATGGCAGGGGTTAAGCGTAAGGCCCGGCAATTCGGATTTGGAAAAGCGGAAGCCTTACTGAATTTTTTTTGAATTTTATACTAATTAAACTTGCCGAATAAATTTAATTTTATTTTTTAAATAAACGATTTCACTGATTTACAGGCGTTTTCCCTTTGCCAAAGTTTGACCGTATCACCCTTTAAGATAAACTGTTTTTTAAATACATATTCAATACTGATAAAAATTATGAACACTTTTTACAACGTTTAGGAATAGTATAGTAAGAGTATAGTTAAAAAAATATCAATATGATTGTTAGCTTAGGAATTCAAACAACAGGAGATCGTCGACTTATAATTTTGACTGTCGGTTAAACTAAATTCAAAATTTCTAATTTTAAACAGTCAGTTTGTTAACATAATTCAGCTGAAAATCACAAATATATTTGAGTTTATATGCTAGTTTTGTTTAATGAAATATAGTGATTTTATTGTTCTTAAAATATCAACAAAATTTTATTTACGAAATCTATTTTAAATGAGCTGTATTCGCTTTTAAATAAACATTCAAGTAAAAATTCTGCAAGGAATTTCATATTTTTTTGGTTGATTGAGTATCTTTTGAATAAAGTAATTTTTCCAAGAGCGAAACTTTGAACTAAAGTCTTAAATTTGGATCGAGTTGCATGGATTTTATTTGCACCGTAAAATATGATCTCTTTTAATTTTGAAAATTTGATTTTAAACTTTCATCGATGGAAAAAATCATTTAAATTTCCCAAGAGTTATGGAAAAGAACTTTAGAATGAATAAATATTATTTGTGTTTTTCAATTCATGCATTGTTAGAACAAAAATATCATAGAAATATGTCAGTTACCAAACAGAAGCCCCCATGAGTTGGATCTTCATACGAAATATGATCATAAGTTCGAAAATGATTGAATAAGTGGTTTGCTAACGTAAACTTAGTTTACTTAAATCTCATGAGTAAAGTTATTATTTTTTTCACAGAAAATCATCCATAACTTTGTCTTTAGTTTTGAAACATTTCTCAGCTCTGTTTGAACGCTGAAAAATGTATCATGCCTCCATATTTACAAAAAAGGTTTTTAAAATTGTACTGTATTTTTTCAAATTTTAGTTTTCAAATTGCGGACAAATATTTTTTCTTTCATTTATGAAAAAATCGATTTGCTTTAATTTTCAGTTTTCAAACATCCACTTTTTGTGTAATTTTTAGTATCATTTAAAGTTTTATTCTGGATCTCATCAAAAAAGGACAAAGTGAATGCGTTCTTTGAAGAATCTCTAGAATTTATGAATGAAATATTTAAGTTGCTGAAATGTGTTCGATTTGGGTGGGAAGGAACAAAACCTCACTACAAATGATATTTGCAAGGCTTTATAGAATCATTATTTATTACCAACTAACAACAATGTATAACTGATAAAATTGGGCTTTAAAACAGTTTTGTCATCAAAGGTGCAACGATATACCTTGTTAGGGGTAAAAAATTAAATAAACGCGTTAAAGAATTATAAAATGTATTAAAGCTTAGTTCTTTTTGAAATGGGACAGTTGCGAATGCGTGTATCTCAAAAACCATTCGTTTGATCGAAATACTCTCTATGAAGAAAATGAAGGTAATCTTATGATAATTCATGAAAAAATTTGAAAAAAAATATTTATCGTTTTTTGTAAGAGTTTTTCTTACTTTACTCTTGGTACCTCCAATCGGCCGGCGCACACTTTTTGCAGTCATGATATTGATATGTTTTTCTAACTTATACTTCGTCTTATTTGTATTTTAGGTGGCTGCATCCTCTACCTTCAATTTCTGCTACTTGTTGGTCCAATGCTTCTATTTTTAAAGAAACTGAGGGTAATTTAGTGGCTGTTTGGAAATTATCAAAACATGATTATTTTTGAGCCCCTTTATTGCGTTTTTAATGGAATTTCTGCTGGCAAAATCTGGCAATAACGAAATAATACCATCTTTAGATTGAACTTAAAGTATAATTGGTTAGTATAGATCGTAGGTTGCGAAGGGTACATAAAAGATTACTCTTTTAAGGCTTTAAAAAACAGCGAAAACCAAAGTTTTTGTTTTGAAAATTTTGTTTTTTTTTTTCACAGAAACGAAATCTTGACAAATCAGTATGTTTTCTACAAAACAACCAGCAAATACATACTATTATATGCTAGGGACCCTGCCACGAGCAGACATGGTATAGAATTCAAACGCTGGAAGTTGTTTGAAATAGGCAAAGTTTAGGGGTTTCCTTAAGTTTTGTCGTTCATCAGAAATCATCTGTCATATAACCTCGGTACCGGCTATACAGCTCACGAGCTCTGGAACAAGCAAAAATTTATTGTTTGAAGTTAAGATTGAATGACTCATAACTAGGCAACACTTTCAGCCTATCGGAGAAAATATTTTTGGACATTTCGGCGATCTACACTTAGTTTTTTGTTTATTCAATATTAAAAAAGCAAGACTTGATTTCCCAGATGACACTTAACCGTAGTTGCCGATCATGTGCTTCACTCCAATGTTTGATTTGAACTTTGAGGACATTTTTGACTGTGTTTGCATACTTTTCCACCATTCACACACAGTAATTCTTTGAATAATCAATAGTTTTGTCAGCTATCGATATGATAATGAAGGATTTTGAAAGAAACTGTGCAAAATATTTTTTTTCTTTTTCTCTTACATCTTAAATATCTCAAAAACGCATAAATTTAAAATTTGGGGAAAATTAGGTCTTAATGTACTTTTCAAAAAAGCAAAATGCTGTCAAAAATTTGTATGTCCGATTACTAGTTAATAAGCTATTAGCAAATGAAAGTTTCCGATTTCTAAAAGAACTGAGCTTTATCATGCTCTATGGCGCTTACTAAAGTCAGTGTCTCAAACCTTCGAAGTGTTACGAAAAAAGAACCTCTTCTTAAATATTTAAAACTTTATGAAAAATTGATTGAAGTTACTCCTGGTTACGGTGTGCTATTCTCACGAATGCACTTCCAATGCTTAGCACCAAAATCTGAAAGATGAGAAGGGGATTTTTTAAGCGCTTGATTGGACTTTTGAATGGAATTTCTTAAGCAACCATAAGTCACTTGAATGAGGTCTAATCAAGCTCAATTAGCTACAAAACATAGTTTAATGCCGGAATTTCAACTTCAGCAGAAAATCGTTGATCGCCCATAATAATTATCCTTTTTTGTACATTCGTAGAGAAATAAAAATATAATGTACTTATGTAAATAAGTGGGATATTGGATTTTGAAAATCGCATTTTAATCAACCAATTTTCAGAGTTCAGGCCTAGTGACATTTTCGAATGAGCGTAAAACAGCAGCAGAACATTTATAAAGGTGACTTTCAGATTGAATTGAGTTGAAATATTTGATTATTTCTTATAATAAAATCCAGCACTATGTTCGATCCTAACAAAGAACAATATTCCCACCAGTGTTTTTAAGTTTACAATGCAATGAGAGTTTCCCTCCCAAAACGTTCATCCTCGAGTCTAATAGATCACAAGTTCATACCATCAGTGCCGAAAACATTATCAATAAAACCAAAGATCTTGTGTACTCAAATTCGCCATTTTCAAGTGCTTCCTTTATAGCCGGGCGGGTCCATGAATATAAACACGGCTCCATAAAAAGGTTTTTTTTTCTTCAAGCGCCTTGTTTCGCTTCTCCAGCTTATATGTTTGAAGCGTTGAAACTCCCTGCAAGCGAGAGGGGCCACGAAGGGTGGTTCTACTAAATCATCCTGACTCCGCTGCTAGTGACCGAAGAAAATAAGAAAAAAATCCTCAAAGAAGGAACACTTTCCACAGCACTCGATGTCGAACAATTCGAGAGTCACTTCTAGCCATCCCCTCAGCCTTGTAGGACAAAACAAAACAGAAAAGTAGAAAAATTATAGGGGATGGCTACGGATCATAAGCACTTCCTTCTTTCTTGCATGCTTCCTCGTCTCACTGCTGCCGCCCCCCGGTCATTGCTGAGGCCGCCATGCTTTTGGTGTTAAGGGTTATGTTTTCGATTTATTCCGTTTTTTTCGTTGTGTACCTACTTCTTGTCTGGACGGTTCCGGGTTCGGGAACCTTCATGGTGAATGTTGCTTCCGAGTGATAGAAAGCGCGAGGTGGTTCAAACTCGTGCGCATTATTTCTAGTTTTTTTTTTTAACTTTAAACCCCTTGAGATTCCACTTCATTGGTTAAAATTTATTTGGAATCATTATGTCTATCAATTTTATAAAATAATTTTAAAATATTGATCAAATTTTCAGTCAACAAAAATTTAGAGTGTGATAGATAAAGTGTCCATGGCCGAAACTTCCCGACCGGGAATTCCCAGGAATCACCAAAACATCGGGAATTCCCGAATCCCGGGAAACATTCGAGAAATCCCGGGAAATATTAATCCCACAAAAGCTGAACCTGCTGCGTTTAATGTAAATAAAAACTAGCAAACTTTTGCTGTACATAAGATTCTAAATCTAATACAATGCTTCCATTTCAGAACATTTTCTTTTCTTTGACCCATTTTTACTCATTTGCCAAGTCTTCTTTCTAAAAATTTACACGAATTGGATAAAAATTACATTTAGCAATGATATGGAGTAGATATATTTTCCTGTTCATTCGAAGGGGATTAAAATATCAATTTTCATTATTTTCCCGGGAACCCAAAAATTCCCGGGAAAAGGATGTTAACATTTTTTGATTCCGGGAAACGCAAAAAAAAAATAACCGGAAAATGGACACTATTACATTACATTCTTCCGGTGTCAAATTGGGTTACGTTTATTTAATGTGAAATATTACACTTTATCTATGTATCGTATACATGGCAGAATACGATCGAGGATAACGCCATATAACTTGAAAAGCGTTGCTCAAAAACCTTTTTATTTTCAAGTCTCTAAAATGTTTTGAAGTGGATTTGGATTCCATTTATAATAGAAAAAAGCTCTTGTTTTAAAAGATGATTTCAGTTAAATCTTAGTATTTTTGATAAAGCAATCCACGGCATGGCCGTTGAAACGGGGGGTTGGGGGTTAAACCCCCAACCCCCCCCCCCCCCTGAGGATCCAAAACTGCAAGCGAGGTATTCTACTCTACACTCAAAACTTTAAATTCAGAACCTAATCATGATAATATAATAAGGTAAATCAAGAGTAACAATCTAGACTAAAAACTTATGCCAAAACTTCTGAAACCCATCCCAAGTCCAAAATACTGCTACACTTTTTCAAAATTTTCTCACTTGTACATATAAATTCAGGTCCGAATATTTTTTTTTTCTTTATTTGAGAGGTTTCCAGCCACAGGCTGAAGGTCCGAATATTAAATTTTAAATTAAATTAAACCCATTACAGAGATTCTGATTCTAATTTCCATAACTTAAAGTGTATTCTCATTTTCGTATTTTGGATTATGTATGTAGTTCAGGATTATTGATTTTGAGTTTGAATAATCATAAGAAATAAGAAATTAAAAGCTGCTTTGAAATCCTTTTGGTTTTGCATTTCGTATCAAATTTGAATCCTGTTTTTCGAGATCATATGCATTTTCAAAATTTTGATAATGGTTTTCCTAATATGACAATAGAGAAATTTTGTTGGAAATTCAAATTAAAAGTTCTTAAACTTAACTCTAACATCAAGTTAAAAAGTATTAAGCTTTGAAATGGCAATCTTAAATTGAAAAGTCAGATTCAGATGTTTGTAAACTCATATTTTTTTGATTCACAACACAAATAAAAATTAAAAAAAATTAAATAGTGAATTGAGATTAAACCTGAACTACAGAGTTTAAATAAAAGATTTATGAATGAGGTTTCAAAAACTTGGCTCAAAAAATTCTGATCCGTAAAAAGATTCGGAAATCGTCGTTTTTGCACATTACAGAAATCGTATCGAAATTCGGATACACATTCAAAGAGCATTTTCAGTTTAGAATTCAGATTCAGAATGCAGGTTCAAAATTCAGATAAAGGTTTAGCTTGAAAAAAAAAAATTTACGATCAACATAAATTGTTGAGAAATTCAAGAAATCATGAACTTAACACATTGCGGACCAAATACGATATACCTACTTCGTTTTTTCGCTTATCATCAGTGTGCTACACTTCTAAGTATAACTCGAAAAGACTGAATTTAAGTGTAAAGCTATATTCGACAAAATTTAACACAGCATTTGACGTAAATTAAATATGCTTAACTTGTCAAAATAAGTCCAGGACTTTCTAAGGTATAGAATGCCGAATTTCGGTGTTTCTCGTAATAGATTTTTTCGCGGTCCTTAATCTGTTAAGATTGCTTGTCAATTCAATTTCCAGATTTCAATTTTTTTAACACAATTAGTTTGTAAATACAACTCAGTTGAAAATCACAAATAAAAGGTAGATTTTGGGTTTTTATTTTATCTGAAAAAAACCCAACTTTTATTTTAAAAAATCATCCACAGGATTTTCATGATGGAACTGATTCCTTATGAAACATATTTGCTGTTAAAGAAAAATCTTCAGCTCAAAAATTTGCACAAAATTCTATATTTTCCCAATGTGTTGTTCAACATTATTAACACATTAAGGACACCAAAATTCGGAGTTTTATGTTTCAGAAACCAATGAACAAAATTAAACATAATTTAATATAGATATTTGAGTAACGAGAAGTGTTGTGTTAAATTTTGTAGAATGAGGTTTCGATATTAGATTCATAATGTTTGCATTTTAATGGAGCATAACTAGCTAGCGGCAAGGGAAAAAAGAGATATCTCGTATTATGTCAATATTATGTTCATACTAGAATCATTAATTTGGTTAAAGTATATATCAATAAAATTTGATCCGAAAATCTTATAAATTTATTCCTTACTATTTTTTTTTGAAAATATGATTTATTTTCATGAAAGTTTAAAATTTTTGAATTTGCAAAACGTTTGGAAAATTGGGCTTGCTTGATTTGAATATAGAATAAGTTTTTTTTTTTAAGAAATGGAAGACTCTCCTAAAAAAAACTTTTTTTTATGCCGAAATCAACTAAGTTTGATCTAGCAGACTCTTAAACAAATTCAAATATTTTAACCATCGATGAAAGCGAATTTAGCTCACCTTTTAGGTTTAGGACCAATTTTCTAAAGTAACGATTTAATACGAAAACTTTTAATGCCAAAAAGTACTTAAAAATGAATAATCATTCACAAACAAAATTTGTTTTTTATTTTGTATTCGTATAGTTGGGCAAACAATTTAAGTTAAAAATCTGTCACCAAAACCCCCCATGAGACGGTTCTTCCTACGGCCCTGATCCACGGTTCTTTAAGTTTATATTTTTGAAAGTCATTTGCTAGAAGAAATGTCGGCTAGTTTATTTAAATATAAAATAATCGATTCGGCAAGAAGGGGCACGGATTTTCTGCAATTTTTACTACATCTTGATATTGCATTATGGTATTATTTCACGTAAAATTATCCTGTATCCTGTATTATTTTCATATAATTGTTTTTCGCGTCACTTGTACGAATAAAATGAATAAATGTTCCCTTAGAATAATTTTCGCTCTTTGAACATCACGTAAAACTTACGTGAATTTTTAGTCCGTTCATCATGTTATGAGAATAGAAGCTACGTTAAATTTGTATAGCTATTAAATGATGTTTAGATTTCTTTTACTATTTTTTTGGTTTTTATTTCCCTTGCGTAATTGCGTTGCGTTGAACTCGGACAGTCCTCAGTTCCATACAATGAGATGGCAAAAAGTTTGATTGGGTGTTTGGCCTTTTTTATAATTTTTGAAAACTTTGTAAGAAAATAACTATTTTAACCAACTTAAAATAAATTCATACACAAAATGTTTATAAACAACTTATAAAGTAGGATGCTTGGTGTTATGTTTGACCCTACTTCTTTTTTCTTTTGAGAGCCGTGTTTTGGACTAATTGATCATTAAATGATAAATATCATCAAGCCATTTCATGAAACTCAAGAGAAAAATGTGCGAAATGATTGATCAATTATGAAAAACATTTTTTCTACCAACCAACATCAACTTTGTTGAATTTATACTCATGAATGGGTAAAAAATAACCATTTGTATGATACTTTCAGCTTTATTTGACTATAACTCAAAAAACGGTTCCTTGGGGTGCCTGAAATCTCTTCCATTGTATTTTAAGGACCTTAAACTAGATCTTGATAGTGAAAAAAGTATGGGGCAATGCGGGGCTTTTTTGACAAGGCTTTGAAGCTTTTGACTTTTGAAAAAATGTCATTTACTTATTTTTACCCGGGATCAATTTAGGTTGGAATATTTTTGAATATTTCTAATGAAAGCTTTTAATATAAGCTTTCATATGGTGTATTTTTTATTTCAGAAAAAATGTTCTCCATAGAAATATATGTGATTTAATTTTTTTTCTTCATCATATAAATTTTTCAATTTTTCAAAGTCTGATGTCTGTGGTGCGTTCAGTTTTCAAAATAATGAGTTGAAAAACTGGGAATATCTTAGTAAAATATTAAGTTTATAACTAGTAAAAATAAAATAGCGTTCCGATAAAGTTCATTTTTTGACTTTTTGCCGCCTCAAACCACATAGTGCAACGATGGGATTCCAATCAAGAACGAATGATCGTCACCAATTCTAACGGAAGGGCTCTTGCACAATCAAAATTTAAATAGTTTTAATTAGGTAAGCATCATTTGCACTTACCAGAAGACAAAGCTAGATCCAATAAGATTCTCCTTTGCAATACGATTCCCTTTCTGGCAAAGATGCTGGACGATTGAAAACAATTTCCTTTGTCAACAGGCAAAACATTTTTCAACCGCACGCTTGAGAAAAAAGAAAAAAAATCACTTAGACTCAGAGAATCAAATTGTCTCTGATATTGTATTGAAACAAGCGACAAAGTCAGTGTGTGATTTTGTCTTTATTCTTTCTCTGTGCGACAACCTTTTGTCTCTTTCGTATGTGTATCATGACAAAATAAAATAAGCAATCAAGAATTGTCGCGTCGTTGAGAAGATAATGAACAAATTCTAATGTGAAATTGTTCTGAAATTCAATCCGCTTCGATTATGTGGCAAATCTATCTGATTTCGTAATAATGAAAAATTATGTGATCAGATCATAACCTATCTGAGAAGAGCTCTTGGGCCTTGGATTAACATTAAAGGAACCTATATCAGAAGTGGTTCAGGGCAGGGACACTGAGTCGTGGCCATGGCCAATTTGGCCGGTTCCGAAACAAAATATGTCTAAGTTATCGGATTGAGACTTGCGACATATTGATAGAAAGCTCTTGGCCTCTTCATGAAGGATATCGATAGAAGAAGCGATGCAAGAATACTGAGTAATTTGGCATAAAAAACTTTTCAGATAAGGTAAAGATATTTAAAGTTATAAATGTTAAAAAAAAATACATTTATATAGGTGACCCAAGATGTCCCACATTATGTGGCCCTTGATCCCTTATTGGGCCATGTCCACGGTCCAGTTTTTACGAATCGTTTCTTCTATCGATTTCCTTAATGGAGAGGCCATAAGCTTTCTATCAATATGTCGCAATTGTCAATCCGATAACTTTGACATATTTCGTTCCGAAACCGGCCAGATTGGCCATGACTTCGACCCAGTGTCCCCAAATCGCTTCTCGTATCGATTCCCTTCATGAAAAGGCCAAGAGCTTTCTTCCAATATCTCGCAAGTTATGATCCGATACCTTTTATTAGTTGATTATCCATATATTTTTCAACAGCAACAAACGAATGTTCTGAACAAATATTATCGGGATCCATCAGCAAGAAATTTGTCTTTATCGTTCCAAGCGTGCGACATTGACAAAGATTTTTTTGTCTCGAATAGTTCAAGTTGGGACAGTGTCATTATTATTCGTTAGTAGGCAATTTTTGATTCACTGCTTAGACTTAAAGTGAAATTCATGCGCCTGCTGTTTTTATGTAAAGGAGTTACTACAAGACTCACGAAGAATCGATGTGATGCATCAAAATCTAAGTTTGCGTGAAGAATCCCGTTGAATCTATTTCTGAATTATTTTCCGTTTGGGATGATCTCAACCGGGAAATACGGTGCTGCGTTGAAATTTTCACATCTTTGGCAAATCGCAGAATTATCAGCAGTCTTTTTGAAAAGGATACGGGGTACCCAGATATAGTTTTCACCTTAGGAAGGTGAATGCATCACTTAGAGTGCACCATCCACTGTTTATTTCTGTAACAGTTTGTTTTGTAGATGTCGATATTGAAATAAAGATTTGAACACATAGTTACTGACCTTAATGTCCGGCTGTTTAGAAATCATAAAACCAATTCCGTCATGTAAAATTCTCTCAAAATGGAAGAGGAATATAATAAAGCAAAGAGAAACATATCTATTGCTAAGGTGAAATCTAAATTTTAACAGTGCTAAGTTGCAAAACAAATCCTTATGAATTTTGCAATTCTTCTTCAAGTTTTCGATATGAGAAAAATTTAACTGTGAACAAAATCGACAAGGACTACTTGGATGGAATGATACATATTAGATTGAACGACATGTTCGCTTATTGTACGTCGTTTAGGTGTAATATTATTTATCAGAGATAATATCACAACGAAGATCTTGAAAAACACATTATTTGCCTTATATCTGCCTAGATAACGTCTGTCAGCGTTACATAAATTTCGCTGTGTAGTGAGAGAGCACAGAGCATTTTGGTAGCTTATAATTTTGTTGTTTTAGTGCTAGATGATTTTGATTTACAGTTGCGTTCAAAAAAGAATGAAATCGCGTGAAGCCGAGCACCCACTTCCAAATTTGACAGGCTGCCATTTCTCTCGTAATTGATATTTTTTCATGAAAGTTTCCTACAATTTAGTTCAACTATCCAACTAACACTCTACTAAATTTGAAGTCTTTACAATGCCGGGAAACAAAGATACAGCTATTCCCGTAAAAATGGGGAATTTGGAATTGCTTCACTAAATTTGCTGTATCTTTGACAATTTTCATTGAAAAATTTTGAAATTTGGTCCAAATATGTAAAAATATTTGATCTCATATCAGGCCAAATTTTGTCAAAATCGATGAACGTGATCAAAAATGGTGCCGGGTAGAAAATGAGGTTCATTATCGCCCAGCAATCGATTTCATTCTTTTTTGGACGGATGTTTGTATGGAAAACATCGTAATCCATGTATTCTTGATTTTCTCTTTCAATAAATCAAAATTTATCACAAAGCATGTTGTAAATTGAAAGGAACTGCATTCATGCTTTGTTCAAAAATAGAAATTGTTCCAACAGAGCAGGTTTTGAAATACAAGAACGAATAGAACACTTGCTGTAATTGTGTATCAAATTTGTTTATTGGTATTATTAGCAGGTTATTTTTGAAAATCTGTTCTTCTTAGTTTGAACTCTGTTAAAACATTTTCTCTTCCGAAACAAAGCACGAATTAAGTTTTTATCATTTTACAACACTCTTTGTAATAAATTTTGATTTTGTGAATGATAGAACCATGGAACCATGGATTACGATATTTCCATACAAACATCCGTCCAAAAAAGAATGAAATCGTCTGCTGGGCGATAATAAGCCTTATTTTCTGCCCGGCACCATTTTTGATCACGTTCATCGATTTTGACGAAACTTCGCCTGATATTAGATCAAACATTTTTACATCTTTGGACCAAATTTCAAGATTTTTCATAAAAAATGTCAAAGATACAGCAAATTTAGTGAAGCAATTCCAAATTTCCCATTTTTACGGGAATAACTGTATCTTTGTTTCCCGGCATTGTAAAGACTTCCAATTTTGTAGAATGTTAGTTGAAAAGTTGAACTAAATTGTGTGAAGTTTTCATGAAAAAATATCAACCTAGAGAGAAATGGCAGCTTGTCAAAGTTGGAAGTGGGTGCGCAGCTTCACGCAATTTCATTCTTTTTTGAACGCAATTGTAGCTCGAATAATTTGTTAAATTAATTCTATCACCTGATGTATTGTTAATAAAAGGTGACCACGATGAAATTGCCACACTGCGAAATTGCTCTAACTTTTTAACCGTTGGGTAGAATAAAATGAAAATTTGGGTTGATTAAGTTCATAGTGCATTGTTTACATCCTGCAAGTTTTAAAGTCCTGTGATCAAAACTCGCGAAAATGGAGCCGAAAGAACAGCTCGTGCGTGATAAAATCTAGCGCATTCTTCACGAGAACAAGGATCTCTCACATCGTTCTATCGCGAAAACGTTGGGAATCGCGAATTCCACAGTGTCACGAGTGATTAAGCGGTTCAAGGAACGATTGACTGGGACAAGAGTTTTATACGGCAAAAGGAAGGGGAAAGGCCGGATTTGGCATCTTGTCATTAGGGTAAAAAAGGCCATGGAGTGGTACGCCGCCAACAACGTGCAGGTGGTTCCCTAGGACAAGAACTCTCCCAACACGCCAGAGCTCCGCCCAATTGAGAAATACTGGGCTATTGTCAAGCGGAACCTAAAGAAGACCAAACAAACTGCTAAGGACGAGCAGCAGTTCAAGGCAAACTGACTTTATGCGGCGAAGAAGGTGGACAAGGTGGCTATACAAAATCTGATGGCAGGGGTTAAGCGTAAGGCCCGGCAATTCGGATTTGGAACAGCGGAAGCCTAACTGAATATTTTTCCTGAATTTAATACTAATTAAACTTTCACCGATTTACACGCGTTTTCCCTTGACCAAATTTTGACCGTATCACCATTTAAGTGAAGGAAAAAGTTTTCCGTACAACACCAAACACCACAACCGCGTAGTTCGGGTCTTCAACAGAAACCCGAACGTCTCCGTTCGGGATGCGGCTAAGAAGCTGCACCTTAGCCGAAGATTTGTCCAGAAGCTCCTAATCGCGACGACAAGCAGAATAAGTCCACCAAAACACGTGCCAGGAAGTTGTATCTCAAAGAGATTGTACAAAATTAAAAACTTCAAATTTAATTACTTAAAAGTTTCATGCGTTGGATTTGGTTTAAACTTTTTTCCAGAAAATGCTAGTTTAATTGTTCAATCTCTCTTCTAGATTAAATTCCTACACATCAATCAAAGTGTTGAGATCCCGGCTTTGAACGAACAGCCCTTAGTTAGTTTAATTAATTTTACTGTCCTTATGAAGAATTCCAAAAATATGGTTGGTTCCTAATAGCTGGAACATTAGTTTACAGTCCAAATAGTTATTCAACTAAAGAAGTCAATTAATAATGAAGATGAATCATTGTATCCATACTTTACACACTGCATATTTTTGTGACTCTCAACGCCCCCCAGCGGCGGATGGGACCACTTTGAAAACCACTGTTCTTATCAGTATAATCCTGTTAGGCGAGTAGTATTTTTTTCATCCTAAATGAAGTCTTATTATTGTAATCAAATACCTCACACCGGTACCACATGCTTTGAACAGTAGACGGAACAAAAACACCCGCCAAAATTCCACTTTCAAGTTTTTAATGCTAAGCAAGCGAAAGTTGTATGGGAGTGTCCCTTTTCTAAAATGGAAAGGACTCAAAAGTTTTACCTCGACCTTGGCCGACTTTTTTTTACATCACATTTCCAAATTTCAGGCAGATCGGTTGAGCGGTGTATGTATATATATATATATATACAAACAAACATATAAAACCCAACTCATCTTTATATATTAGATAAGGTGAAATTTGTAACGCCTACATCAACTCGAACAATTATCAATTATGAAGTGATTTTTGATAAATTATGGAACATAATAGAGTTTTTACATATCAAGATGATTTATTTGGACGAAGCAAAGTAAGTACCATGAATTGTGTCAATTCGGAAGCGCCCTGCCACCCTTTACCTTCCCCAAACATCCATTATACCCCTAGCCTATTTACATGTTTTCACGCGTATCGTTGCATTGAAACGATTGAGCTCAAACACTTTCAAAGTATTTTGTACAGAAAAAAAACTTTTGGAATAAAGAAATGATTTTATATTGAAAGACTTCTCTGACTTTCAAAACGGGAGGAGTTCCATTTGAAGTCAGTTTTAAATACGGAATCAATAGTAAAGTTGTCTTAACGAGCTTATCATTATTCAAAAGATTATTCTAATTTATCTTAGATCAAAGTCTACCAGAACAGCTACGTTTCACATTTTTTTCTTAAAAATTTTGATTTTGAAATAAAATTAAATTTTTGGATTATTTTGAACCAACCCACTGCTAGCTCTTCCTATTGCATTTTCTTTCCCGTCTTGGATTTCGGCAGACGACGAACTTTTTGGGGGCCGCCATTCTGGCGCCAATCGAATTGTTCTACCAGATGATGATGAGTGCTCACTATATGTTGTATGTTGGAGCAGCAGCAGCAGCAGCACTACCATTTAGGATCTGTTTGTTGGGGGATGGAGGAAATAGAGACTGGGACCCTTTCTGCTGTTGAGTTTTCCATCCCCTTCTTGGTCCAGTTTCATTCAAAAAGGGTGGCTCATCTGCAGAGCTCTTTTTCAGAAGTCGAACCTACTGAGCTTCCAGGCTGGCAGAAATAACCAGCAATGACTGGGGCTGCTCGGTATCATGTTGTAGTCCCTATTGAGCAAATGTATGAATGTGCCACAATTTGACGGGGGTTCCATCTATCTAGTCCTAGAAGCATGAGTTTCCTCTGGTGTTAATAACTTGATGGCATTAATGGAATTAACACAGAACATGTAACGATTTCCTCTCCATGGAGTGGCTCTTTTGCGAGAAACTACTCGACGATTGTTGAGTTTATTTGCCTAATTATTCATTGAATTGTTTGAGAACCATAGATTATGGTATTTGAGCTGAGTCACATCTAAACAGATTGGATTTATGACTCATGTAATAAAAGAGTGAGAGATTGAGTTGATGAATGACTCTTCTCTACTTATCTGGGATGTGTTTTATGTTGAATTTTTCAAGTAGAGTATTCAACTGTAGTGGTTTTTGTATAAGTAAGTTCGTTTTGTGTTCAGACAAGAAGAATATTTACATTAACAACTTTCGGTGATTATGCCTAGGAGAAACATTCAACACAATGCAGAAGGAATATCTTATTATATGTTATATTCTTGACACATACTGTTTATTACGATGATGTTTCTTAAGGATTAAAGTTTTAATGCCATCTTGAAGCTTCTAATAGAGAAATGACTGAGACAACAGTGTAAGATCATTAAATAATGCTCTACTAATTACATATTTCTTTAAAAAAACTGATATTGAAGATACATACCTTTTTGAACGATTTGTTTATATCTTGAAATCCAACTATGGAATTGAAATAATGTGTTTTAAAAACTAAAATTACTCTGAATGGTACAAATTTCGATTACACTCACTACCAACTCATTATAATAGCCTGAATTAATGCAAATTGTTATCCCAAAACCACAATGCTCTTGTTGAATATCAACTTGCAAACATGGCATTCAAAACATCGGGAACACTTAACCCATTTTTATGCTAATATGAGCGCTCAAAACTTTTCGCCCCAAGCCGAACCAGCCGCGCCAAACTTTTCTCCAATTGATGCTGTTAAACAGCAAACTTAACAACCCAAACAGAATCCACACTCCCTTGAGCCGTCTTTCTTCCCTGTCTCGGGGGAATGCCTCCAAACATGTTCCCTGATTCCTCCCTGGTGCCATTGAAACTTGATTCCCCCACCGAAACAAACACAGAAATCTATAAATTCATTGTATTTTAACGGCAGTCTAGACGTTTGGGCGCTGTCGCGTCTGCGAAATTTTGCCCGTTTCCAATGGGAAAGGCGCGAGTTCTTGTGTTAGTCGTTTTTCGGTGATGTTCATATGGAGGATTTTATTGCACTCTTTTTTTCTCCTCATCTGAGCTAATGGTAATGGCCCTTTTGCCATTTTTAAAGATTTTTTGAAGGGTGGGAGAGTGAGAAAAAAAAAATGAAAACCAGCCTACGATTTTAAAACGGGGACTGAATTGTTTTAACTATAGGTAGCTTATTTGATACTTGACTTTTTTCAAATTAAAATGAATTCACCAGGGCTGTAGAAAGAATCGAGTCATGAGGAAGGGAGGAAATAAGACAGCATTTGACAGAATGATCTTATTGATGAAAAAATATTATTTCATTAACACACATGTAAGGTCTTTCATATTAAAATATTTACAAATAAAAATGTAGTAATTTGTTGCATTTAAAACCTATCAAAAAATTTCAAAACTTGTTCGAAAGTATTAAGTAATATTCTTTAAAAGCAATTAATTTTCAACCATGAAAAAAGGAAATTAAAAAGTACAGCTAAAACATCTTTAATAAACTAAGAGGCAGAACACTGTTGAAAATTTGAGAAACATCTCATCTTAATTTTTTTCATGATTAAAACTCATTTTATTGATTTTTTTTCTTTTCCGAAAACTTATAAACATACGAAAATTTATTGAAGAAAAGAAAGCCACAACACTTTGAAATCGAAATTAAAAGTCCGCTCAACTTATTTAAATTTATAATTGTTTACCGAAAATCTGCCTTTCAATGGACTCCAATTTGTTGTATTTTATAAACCAACTAATCAAAATCTTAAGAAAACTACTTGAGCCATATAAAAACCTTATGACAATCTAGATATATTAAAATGGATTTCTGAAACTCGGCAGATGGGTGCTTTCGAGACCTGGGAAGGTTCCTGTCGTGGTTTGAGATCCCTCCCTCTCACTGGAAGAGAGGAGGGGGTCTGTCAAAGAAAAGATGTTTGCATAGTTCGAGAACTGATAAAAAAAAATTAACCAAATTTTGCATGGGACGGTATTTAGGCACGAGGAATGTTTCTTTGAATATTTGGTACCCCTTTCTACTTTCAGTGAGGAAATAGAAAGGGGGGAGGGGGGCTTCCTTACAATGTTTTACATAACTCGAAATTTAATCAAGCTAGTGGAACCAAATATGGCATAATAGGGTATTGCAATACGAGAATTTTTCCAGTGATTGATTCAGACCCCTCCTTTCTTCTAGTGGGGATATAGAAAGGGAGGAGAGAGCCCTTCCATATCTTGTTTATTGCATAACTTGAGAACTTTTCTAGTAAATAGAATAAAATGCGGCTTAAAAGGGTATTTGGGTACGAAAAACGGTTCTATGAATATTTGATGCCCTCTCTTCTTCCAGTGGGGAGATCGAAAGGGCGTAGGAAGCTCCTTTAGAATTTTTAACATAACTGGAAAACTCATCAATCAAATGGAACCAAATTTGGTATGGGATGGAAATTTTATACAAGAAATGTTACTGTGATATTTTGAGAGCCCTTTATTCTTCCAGTGTGAAATTTTCACATGAAGAGGAGGTTCCCATTTGGAATTTGGATGTGAGAAAATTTTATAAGCTTTTTTGAAACTCCTTTTTCCTTCAATTGGGGTTGGTAAGAGGGAAGTTTCCATACCAATGTTTTGCTTAAACCAAGAAATAATATTACAAATGGAACCAAATATAAAATAGCCTTCTGCCTTGCAGTGCGGAAAGGAGAGGGACGAAGGGGATTGTATTGCTTAAAAAATTATCAACCAATGGAACCAACATTGAAATTATAGGATTTTTGATTACGAATAATTGGGATTCCTTACCTCTTTACAGCAGTTGCAGATAGGAAGGAGAAACTGGGGCTTTCATACAAGTTTTGTGGCATAAAATGAGTACTAATCAAGCAATAGAGACCATATAATATGGGTGAGGTTGTTTGCGTACGAATAATTTGAGACTCTCACTGTAATCTCGAAGACTTATCAGAAAAATCGAGCGGAATGTGACGTTATCTACTAAATACTCAAAATGTGTCTATAGTAGCTCGTGAGCCCTTCCCGCATAATTGGGCATAATTAATGAATCAATGTTAAGTTTACAAAAAAAGAGCAAAAATTGCAAATCTTCAAAAACCTATTAATTAAGAGATCAAATTTCAGAAAACAAGATTAAAGTTTCATCGTAGAGAAATTCGAAACTCCAGTTGAAGCTTTTATTTTAAAGCGGATGCTTCTGAATTATGTTGAATTTGGATTTGAAAAGATTCCAAAACAAAAAAATTAAATTGTTTCCTGAAATTTCATTGATTTTTTGATGGTGTAGCAAAGCACACCGGGTAAGCAAATTTGAAATATAAAACACGCAATTCCTAATATGACCTAAAATGGAAAATTTTGTTGGTAATAAATTAATTCCCGAATTTGCATCCTAAATTAAATAACGAGTCCTTGATTGAAACTTTTACAGGGCTGTTTTTTTTTATAATAATTTTGTTCTAACAGTGCATATTTTAAATAATTGCTTTTAAAAACTGTAGCAAATTTTATTTCATCAACGTCATTCGTTTTTCGTATTTAATAGTAAATTTTGGAAAAATGTACAGGAATCTAAAATATGGTTAGCTATATTTGTTCAATAAAGAATTCAGTAGTAAAATACCTGCTTTTATCGACTTAAATTTTTGAATTTGCCTTAGAATGTGGAGGATTAAACCTATTTCATTTGAGCATAGAATAAGTTTTTGAAAAAAATCTGTAGTTTCTTTGAAAAACTAAAAACTCATTCATTGCAAAAATCAAATAATATAATTCTGCTCAATTCTTAAAAAATACTTAATTCTGAATCTGTTTCCGAATTTAAAAACATATTCAAAAATAAATAAAAATCGATTGTTTTAAACAAATTTTTGTCTCGGATCATATTTCAGTATTAGCAAATTGAATTTAATGTGAGTTGTTCTATGGGTTTTTTAATGTATATTCTGACTTTTTTTTTGTACAAACTAGCTCAATAAAAAAATCATTTTTTATTGAAAATATTTTCCGTTTTTTTTTTCAAAGTGCTCCGGAAATTCGTTTGCATTGGAGCTAAATGTTTATAAATCTTTGAAATATTTGCTGTATTCACACAGCTTATGTTGAAATCATTTGAATTGAATTAACTTTTTATTCACATTTAATCTACTTATACTATTTGATGCCTAAGCTCTAGTTTTTTTTTTGGTTTTGGACTTAGGCCATTCGTCTTTTACACATTATTCGGTGGAAAAAGTTGTTTCATTTGACTTTTTTGTCATTTTGTAAACGAAAAAGGCAATCTTTTTTTTAACCCTTGATATCTTCAATTGAATTTCGATGAATGAAAAAAACAATCCTATTTTAAAGTTATTGGATAAATTTAATTTCAAGTATTCGATAAACTTACGTGTATCGGATCTCAAATTTTAATACAGAAAACATTTTGATACTTGTGATTCTCATCTCTTGCTGGGTAAGGTTGCTTCAAAATTCGATTTGTTTTAAAAATATAAGCAAAATTGTGATCCAAGTTTAACATTTCCACACCGTTCGAGTCAAAATGACCATAAGCGTAAATTAGCGTTCCTTGTTTCATTTTAAGATACTGGAAAATAGAGGATTTTGAGAAACCAAATAGGTGTATTCCTTGAAAAAAAAAAATGTTCGAATTAACGAAATAAATCATAAATGTGTGTTTAAAAATCAGTTCAGTGAAAAATGATATACGGCGTAGCAAATGCAAAAAGTTTTACATGTTAAAGGAACAGAATTGTTTTACCCAAAATTACGAAATAGCAGGCAAATCTTAATTTTTTCAGCACTAAACGAAGTTAAGTGGAAAGCTCGAGCTGCAAATTTACAACTCGAGCTGCAAAAATCTTTCTCAGAATTTTGACAAGTTTTGAGAGATTATGGTTTTTTGAAAAATGGATCCGATCTTTAACCCTATTCATAAAATCTTCAGACTTACAGAAACGGCGTACCAACACGTGTTTTTCAAAGTTAAAAGTTTCCTTACTTCTGAAACTTTGTTTTAGTTGAGGACGGAAGTCGAAATAATTCTAATGAGTTAATTGTATTTTTTTTCCAATCCAGAAGGATGATTGGAAATGTTTTACTCTTTTGAATGCTTTTTTTCGCTGTAAATTCTCTCTCAAATTTTTTAAACATATTGACACTGATCCGTAGCTTTATTTTAAGGTAGTTTTCGTTTAAATTGGCCCACAAAAAACAAACATTTTTTTTTTCAACTGAGGAAGAAAGTTTAGATACGGAAGAACCAAAACTAAATCCCGTTGAAAAAACCGTTAAGGTTTACTATGTTGTGAAGAGTGCTGTAGCAAAAAAAAATCTACAGGATCTGAAAAAAAAAACAAATCTGCTTAAAAATTTGGCTCTCGCCAAGTTTTGATGTGGGGGAATGAGGATATTTGATCCCTGGGGATACTTGATTCATCGCTATATCTTGAAACCGGAATTTCTTTCGAATATCAAATGTTCTAGAAAAGTGTGCCAAATAAAACAGAACAACAATGCTGTTATCTCACAAAATTTCAAAACAATTATTTTTCGAGTCATTGAACTTTATTTGAAATCTTTTACAAAATGTGATTTGAGGTTTTTTTCATCACTTTCAAATGTTTCCCACAAGAAAAAAATATAATGAAAATATTTATTCCAATTGTCAGAGTATAACAAGAAATTCATAATGCCACATTTTCATGACAATAGTAAACTCTCAATCTTTTTAAGAAAAAGTTTTCCAAAAGGTATGTTATGGGTTAAGTTGATCCTTAGAGTTCAAAAGATGTTTTTCTCTTCTGAATGGATCTTGATCATTGGTTATCACGAAATTACAAATATTTATGCAATGACTTATGTTTATCCAGTAATTATCTGTTGAATAGGACTCAAAATACTGTATTCATCTGAAAACGATTAAATTGCGCTTAAAAGTATGCAATGACTTTAGGGTAGTAGGCAATCTTTTATAATTCTCTTTGTATGATACTTACAAACTGTGAAATGAGAACTAATATGGGAAAACAGTAGTCGACGGACCTTTAATCTTTGGATTTTGCTAGTTTTTGCCTAAAGTCAGGGGTCCTGAATTTAGGATCAAGTCTCCTTGAGTAAAGGATCAAGAATCCTTTAACTTCAAAAAAATGGTTCTAGTTCATCTACGAGTTAATGATTCGTTCTAACTTTTAGTGCATATAAACATGAAATTTCACGCTGTCAGAAAAAGCTAAAGACGGCAAGTTGCTAATTTTTCCAAAAAGATTTGAAGAAAATAAGAGAAGGGTGTCAATTATTCCCATTCTCCCCTGTCAAAGATCACCTTTTTGGTGAGATCTAACCATTTTTACGATTTAAGATCTTTGCATTGCATGATTTTTCATAAAGTTATTGAACATAAAGTTTATGAAACCTTTGGTAGGGATCTTCACGCTTTATTCCTCTCGTTGTTTCAGTTTCTTTTGCTGTATTTTCCACATGGTTGGACTGGCCGGAGTAATCTCTGCAATGCTTATTTCAATGTAACAGAGATGACGTTGAAAAGAAAAAAAGGACGCAGGACGCAGGTCTTCCATTTTCCAGGCAGTTTACTTGGTTTAGCGATGTTGGTGAAAGAAGAAGAAAATATTGATAAATATTACAAGTTACTGTCGAAAAAAATGTTTTGGGTAGTTAAGTTTATTTTGTAAAGTTCATCAAATCAATAAAAAAATTCATAATTGACATGTTTTTCATTTGAATCTACTTGTATCCAACGAAAAGCTGTTCCTGAATGGAGATGTAAAGCGAATTAAAACCATTGCTCTACATTTCCTATGTTGTATGTCTTCCGATTTTTCCCTGCTAACACTTCCGATCATCTTAAGAAACTCAACAGAAATTGCCTCGACAGCTTCCGAACAAATACACACACGTGCTTCCCTTTTCCCCGTTCTTTCTCTGAAGCTAAGCCACCACAAATATTATCCTATCACCATCATCAAGAGTACCGGAACTGCAGCAGCCCCGGGGAAATTAACTTGCCATAAAGAGTGCATCAATTTCAATCGATATGTATGTGCCGATGCAGAAGAAGCATGGAGAAAACATTCCTTGGGAAATCGACTTCCAGGTTGTGTGTAAGAATAAATATTGCTGAGTTGGAGAGGTACCTACCTAGTTGGGAAAGAAAAAACGGAACCAAAACCGAGCTGGCACGCCTTTTGCCATCCGGGATCGAACGCCCCGCATCCCAACTCGGGTTGAGGCAGCACCTATGTGGTTTCTGGATTGGTTCCCATACAAAAAGCTCAATTTTAAGTTTTTGATAGGGTTAACAAAAAATGTAACCTAAAAATTAATTTTTCATTTCAAAATTCAAACAAGAAAATTAAAGTTCAATTCAGTAACTATCAGCTTATTTATTTCATTGGATCAATTATTGTCAGATTTAATAATTAAAATATCTATCAATTGTTTGGTCACCTCAACCGGTTTCACTTTGAGAAAACACAGACTTACCTTTTCGGTTTGGAAGCTTCAATTTTTCCCATAACTACAAGAGGCAAGTTGATTCATGGAAGAAAGAATGCTCCAGGAAGCACTCCATAATGACGAAATACAATCTACTTAAGCCGGCTTGTGGCAGCATCGCATCGGTTGCTTTGGCTTTGAGTTTCTCCGGATACGGTCGTCGTCTTCGGTTGGTGGAATGTTTTTCTACAAGGTAAAGATGTTAAGTTCCTCCGTATAAGTGCACTTTTTGAAGATGGCGGAAAGGGGGAATAAAAGTGAAGATAGGGGGTTTTAGGATACTCAAGTTTCGAGAGGTGCATCAAGAAAAGTAGGAAAACTGTTGCATTCTGACGAGGCCAGGAGTTAAAACAGCTGAAGCTGTCCTGGTAAAAGAGAACCTGAAACTTGTGGGTATCGTGTGGGATTTTCCCAGCCAATTGTCAAACCATTCGAAGCCATTTGTATCGACAATTTTCCTCCAAGACTCTTTCCATAATTTCAAGTAAAAATTTAAAAAAAAATCTATTATCAAATTCCAAAATTTTATGAAGACCATACAATTTTTTTTGTTTTTAAAAGAAGGGGAGTGTGTGGCATTGCGACACTTTTTTATTTACTTTATAACTTTTTGTATTATAAAAGGTTTAAAAAAAATGAAAAGGTTTTCTTCATTTTTAAGGTATAATTGAGATTTTTTTTTATATTTTAAATAAATTAATTTCCTCAAGTTCAGTCTGTTTTAAAAAAGGGTTTTTTTTTTGGATTTTGAAAAATTGTGGAGAAACGTGGGCCACCAAATATAAATTGATTAAATAACGTGCAAAGTTTTTGAGTTGACAAAAACTGTAATTTCATAATTCAATTAGTTATGTTTTTTTTGTAGAGAAATGAATCCAACTTAGATGAAATTTTAGGGACTAGATAAGAGAAAATCGATGTTGAAAAACATGCGAAAAAAATTCGCCTTGTCTCCCGGTGAGACTTGAACCCACATCTTGCGCCTCTCCGGGGCCCATGTATTAACATTCTACTACAGGAGACCAACCTGGCGTATGAATGTGGGATTGATCATCCCTAATAATATCGATCAGTAATTTACAAATAAAAATGATCTTCGAACTTCTCTCTGGATCACTACACGCATTGATTGAGATAACCAAGACAGTGCTCAACGGACTGTGAAGTTATTCGGTATCGCAAAAAGTGCGAAATAGATAAATTAGAAGTCTAATCGCCGTGTTTGGTCATTTTCGGATCCGAAAACCGTTATTGGGTGGTCATCTGAGGGGTTTTTATAGTTGGAACCATCCCGGATCCGACAAATTTGGGGGCTCGTCCGGGAAACCTCATGACCCATGTTCATTCCGTGTATTGAGTCGAATTGAGCAAAAGAACTATACAAATTAGTTTAATTGCAGAACAGTTTAGTTCTCAAGACAGAAGGTCTTGATAGTCAGTTTTTATGAAGCAATATCTGACTTATAGTGGCAAAAGTGGATATTCTAAAAATTATTCATAAGTTAGCTATAGTGCGATATTGGCCTGAGATCGAGAAAAGGAAAAAAAAAGTGTGGCGCGATAGATCTTTTGTAAAAGTTGCGCACACAACCTCATTAGATTTCTACAACTACCATGTACCCGTTTGGATTCAACGGCCCTGCTGGTTCTCCGCAATTCCTACCACGATGGAGCCCAAATGGAGAAGATTTCGCCCGGCTTTTAGATCAGCTCAATTTTTCTAACACTTCGATTGCAAACATGACCCACCAACTGCAAGAGATCAGGAACGAAATGAGTGATTTACGCATGGAGAACACACGGTTGCACGGTGTAATAGAGGACCTGCGTTTGCGTGCGCATACGCCTACTGGTTTGAGTACCCCACAACGTCATCTCCATCTACAACCAAGTGCGACTCTCAGTGATATTGGTGAAAGAGTGAGAAGTGAGAACGACTACTCCTGGAATGAAGGTGCTGCTGGCTTTGTCAACAATGCAACGTACGAAGCTGCAAGGCTCACTGTTGCAGAAGTTGAGTCTGCGTTCAACGAGTTTTCCGGAACAGAATATTATTCGGTTCGGAAATGGATTCTCGATTTCGAAGAGATGGCTGATTCGATCGGTTTGTCGGAGCTTCGAAAGTATGTGGTGGCAAAGAAAAAACTAACCGGCCTAGCAAGGTCGTCACTCAACACGGTTCGACACGTAACAAATTGGGGAGCTATGAAAAGTTTTCTCATCGGAGAGTTTGATTGCGTTGAAAACAGTGCTATTGTTCACGAAAAGTTACGCAACCGCAAGCAGCTCCCATCAGAGTCTGTTTCTGAATACTACCTTTTGATGCGCGAGTTAGGATCGAAAGCTGATTTGGATGCTGAATCGATCATAGCGCATACGGTAAACGGAATCATTGATTATGGGCCTGAAAAAACTCTCTTATACGGTGCCAAGACCGTTGATGATTTTAAGGAGAAGCTCAGAGTTTATCAAAATGCAAAAGCGAATAAACTAAACAGCGTTGAAACTAGGGATGAGAGGAGCGTTGCGATAAAGCAAGGACGGATGAGTAGTTCGTTTGTTACACGTCCTGCGGAATCAAAAGTGTGTTACAACTGCAAACTTCCCGGGCATTTAATGCGAGATTGCCAGAAGAAAAACGAAGTGAATTTGTGTAGTGATAGATCGGTCGTGAACGGTACCTATTTATCCGTTATGATTAACTCGACACAAATTGAGGCGTTATTTGATTGTGGTGCAGCTGTTTCCTTAGTGCGATTAGACTTTCTAAAAGAAGTAGGAGCACAGCTCAATCACAACGAGAAACAAGAACTTAAGACAATAAGTGGACCCACGTCCACCGTGGGAACCTGTATGCTGCAAGTGGATATTGACGGTACAGTGATGGTCCTGAAATTCAGTGTACTCGACAATGAAGATTTCGACATGAAGATTCTTCTCGGACGTAACCTTGCATGGTGATGTGCGGGTGTCTGTGAGTGGATCCAAATTTTTCCCTCACGATGATCAGTTTGTTCATCAGTTATCATCTACTTTGGATATCACTGAACCCTACGTTTACGTAGTGGATTGCTTGATGCGGGAGGAAGATCGAACTCCGAAAGTGTATTTCATCATGAAAAGTGTAATCGGACAAGCGAAATCCAATGAATATGATTCAGGAGATTTGGTAGCGACTAATCGCACTCAATTCGGGAGCCATCTCAAGATCGCACGAAAGTTCCTAGGATCGTATCGGGCAGTCAAGAAAAAGCGAAACAATAGGTACGACTTCGAGGAGGTTGGTTTTCATGAAGGTTCGCGGTTCCCGATGAACGACGACTATGAAGAAAGCGGAGATGAACTCAGCGATCAAAGGAAAACATCATCCGGGCCGGATGATGGTCAGGGTGGCCGATTGTGGGATTGATCATCCCTAATAATATCGATCAGTAATTTACAAATAAAAATGATCTTCGAACTTCTCTCTGGATCACTACACGCATTGATTGAGATAACCAAGACAGTGCTCAACGGACTGTGAAGTTATTCGGTATCGCGAAAAGTGCGAAATAGATAAATTAGAAGTCTAATCGCCGTGTTTGGTCATTTTCGGATCCGAAAACCGTTATTGGGTGGTCATCTGAGGGGTTTTTATAGTTGGAACCATCCCGGATCCGACATGAATATTATACTGGTTGAGTGTCGATGTCTATCGGAATGAAATTTCATCTAAGTTGGATTCATTTCTCTACTAAAAAGTTTCGCTGACTGAATGTTTGAGTCAAGACCCATCTCTGGGTCGCAATTTAAAAATATTCAATTAGTTTTTTTTAAAGTAATTTCACACTCCCCCTTTCACACTCACCTGAGTCACACTCACCTGAGTCACACTCCCCTATAGCTATTTTATGCAAAATCTGAAATTCAAGGCATACTTTTTTATTACTTACTTTGTCGTTACCCTGAAAAGTTGTTCGAGGCAATACCCTAAACACGCACATTCAAATAATTATTTAAATATACTAAAGAATTGAATTTTTGAGATTTAAAATTCAAATTTGAGTTTAGAGAAACGAATCTTTCAAAATAAGATACAGCAAACCATAGTGAAAATTGGATATCTTTTTGAAGTAAAAAATAAACTTGAACTGATATTTTGCGAACAGCTAAGGAAGGCCAAGATTTTATTATTTACGTGAAAACATTAATTTTTGAACATAAAAACCTTAGAAGATGAAATTTAATTTAAATTTTAACAGTAACACAAAGAATATGAATGAGAGCTTTAAAAGATGTTGACAGTACAAAATGGTTCCGCTCAAAATCAGAATTCTTTTTGAAGATAAACAGCTCTAGAGTTGTTAGGATTTACTTTAAAATATTCTACAAATCATCATCAGAAAGCAGAAACAAAGATCTATCCGGTGATCTTAAAAAAAATGTTCGGATATAACCCCTACTCATACCGCTTGATCAACTGTTCCGAGTTGCCTCAAATGAACCATTTAGTTCTGCTCAAGATAATTTACCCTACTCGAAAAATGTACACTTAGTGTTAAGGAAAAAAAGATCTCTCAAAAGAAACTGAAGTTCCACCGAAATCTAGAGTGTCCATACCCGAGAACTCCAGGCCGGAAGTTTCCGGGAATCGAAAAATTTGGGGAACTTCCGAATCCTGAGAAACGATCGAGAAATCACGGTAATTCCCGATCTTAAAAAATTAAGCTAAGCCTGCTGCTGATAATGTAAACAAAAACTCACATTATCTGAACAAAAGTTTCTTAAAATAATGCCATTTCTTCAATTTATAACTATTTTGTGCCACGGTAACCAATTTTTGTCCCCTAGTAACTTTTTTTTGCCTTCGATCTTCCGAACCGTGAATTGCAAATTTAACACGACCTCAATTTGAAAAATAGGTCAGATTCAGGAAGGAAAGTGTTTGTTCCACCTGAATTTATTTGAATGATTTTTATTTTTATAATTAAATTTTCTATCGACTGATCCAGTAATGTTGAAAAAGTTTCTCAGTGATTTTAGTTTCAAAATATCATAAAACGATGATTTTTGACTACATCCGACGTTTCTGTATGTTTATTTTGCCTTTATTAAGACCAAGCCCACCGGGCGTTGCTATTTCGGTCGGTATTTTATATGGTTTGATTGGTTGCGTTTTTATTTATTTTCTGATTTTCACACCCATTGTTGCCATCCAGGTTGGTATTTGTGTTTGTTTATTTTCTGAAGGCGACGATCGGCTGCGTTGCTTCCGGGTTGCCACATAAACGCATCTTGTAACAACCTACTGCTCGAATGCTATTTCTCAAATCAAGTTAGCAACTGTTGGTGCGATGATGGGTTGATAGATATGTTGCTGAATGTACTCGATTCGAGGTTTAGCAACCATTGGTGGGCTTGGTAAGAAATCTGGCGAGTTGAATAAAGTTTACAAAATATTTCGACTTATTATTGTATCAGCTAATCTGATTCCTTACTTCTAACTGTATGAATATTATGAGGATAAGACAAAATAAATATCCAATTCCGAGGACACAAGTCGAACAAGAAGGCGTTGGATAAACTAATTCCCATACGCTCAGACAGTAAGTAAATAGCAATATTCCATAGAAGCTTGCACGCAACTTAAAAGCTCATTCTATATTTCATGTTTAATACCACAGACAACGAGACGACTTTTTTTAATACAGTTTCATACAAACGGAAAAAAAAAATCTGGATAATAAAAACAAAAAAATACTGTTAGTTGAACTGAAAGTTTTAAACAAACACATTTCTTTATATTGTAGCATTTTTTACTCTTTTGATCCCCAACGTTTAATTATAAAATATTTATTTTGTTATGTCCTCTTAATATTAAAACAGTTAAAAGTAAGGTCAGATTAGCTGAAACAATAATCATTCGTTAAATTTTGTAAACTTTTTTCCAATTCACCAGATTCCTTGATAAAGGCGAAATAAACATGCCGAAACCTCGGATGTAGTAAATAAATATGTTTTAATGATTTTTTAAGACTGAAATCGCCGAGTAAAAAATATGCTCATAGGCTTTGTTACACTCTTTCAAATGGAAAAGGATTTTTCATGAACTATCTATAAGCACAGAGAACATACGTACAAGCTAGCCCTCAAAATTTGTGTGAAAATTCCAAGGATCAATTTGAACAATTTTTTGATTTTTGGCTGGGCCACCAGATGTCTCCAAAAACAGCGAAGAGAACTGTCAAAACAAAACTGAGAAAAAATTACAAAGTTTTTGTCAGTTTTGAAAAGGTCGTATGAGCTATTTGGCATGTTCCAATAAAATTGCTGTTCGTCATGTTGCATAATGAAAAAATATTTATTAGCTGATTCATTATTTTTTTCAAACTTCATAGAAGTATTTACTAAATGTTAATCAATGAGATGCAAAAGTGATACGTGAAAGTATTCCGCTTCGAGATGGCTAGAATCAGTACTGTTGGGCGAAACTAATCGTCAAGAATGTTTCTATTTGACTGAACATAGTCGATGCGTCCTCCGATAATCGTTCGAGAAGAGGGAAAAATTATCCCAAAGGTGTTAGTTATTTTGACTGCCTCAGAAGTGCAAATTTCAGAAATTTCCCCTGATCAAAAGCAACTCGAATTGCATCCAATTTGCAATAAATTGAAGCTTTAAATTTCACTGAGGAACTTGTATAACTTTTTATGAGTTCATATACGATTACACTTTTTTGAATGGCACTGTTTCAAGTCAATTTTCAACGTATCTTATTAATGATAGCATTTGAAATTTTACATACTTTTCTGAAGATTTTTTGTTTGAGCTTGTACGTCTGTTCTCTGTGCTATAAGTCACTCAAAAAAAGCAATAAATTTGCAACTATAGCTTGTGAGGAATCATGGGGCACTTTATGTGGGTTATTTTGTGCCACCTATATTTTGTTGTTTTTATACACATTCATAACTTAAAATACATTTTCCCAGTCTGTTAAGTCTTTTTCCGCCAAATGAATTATTATTAAAATTTTCTGTTAACTTCATACGACACTATCTATGAAGACTAACATAAACCAACTATCCATTTTTCAAATAAATAAAATTTATTTCACTTGAAAAAAAACGAGTCTTTATGTAAAAAAAAATGAGCCGAAACATCAAAATCAATTTTTGATCAAATGTATCTTATAAGAAATTTTCCAAAGGAACGCATTCATTCAAAGTGTAATCAAAAAATTTTCTATCATGAATGATCATTTTTGGCAGATTTATTCATCCTCAAGCTGATCGTGTCACTATTTTGCAGAAATGCAATGCAATTGCAGAATGATTAGAAGCGGCTATTAATGAACTAAGAGGAAATTGAAGGAAATGAGACCCTTCTTAAATACTGAATGTTCAGCGGTGTTGATCATTCGACTAAACAATAAGTTAAACATGTGATCCAATCATTTTTGGGCCGTTTCTAATGCTTTCTCATTAGTTACGACGATTTTTTGGTACATATCGCCTGATTTAGGAGGAAGACAGGGTGATTGAGGCTCTTCTCATCAACTTAAAGCTAAGCAGTACTCATCATTCGATTCAACAATCAATTTTACACCTGTTTCATTCATTTATGTGCATTTTCTGTAGCATTGTAATCTGTTGAAATGATTTTTTTAACATATCGTGAGATATTAAGGGATAACGGGGTGATTACGGATATTCTCGTGCGCTGAGCGCTAAGCAGATGTGGTTATGGAAAGGTTAAATGTTTCATCATTTTGAACAGATTAAAGTCAAATGGATATTTGAAAAATTGTTCGTTCGAATTTACCATAAAACCAATCAAAAAATTTAATATCTCGTTGTAAATTATCGCAAACGAAACAACTTGCTGTACTCATCTTTGAATGGTGACCGTCAAAAGTTGGATTGTGCAATCTCTTATCGGTTTTGATGTACCTTGTCAAGGTTAAAGCTTCCATAGGAAAAGTCAACATAGATTGGAATCTTCAATTGGACAGCTCTTGAGTTATCCACCACACATAACTATGAAAAGGAGAGGTTGAAGTTTCAGACTAAGTTAAAATAAAATAAACTTTTCGAAAAGTTACATGAAACCTCCGTTACGCATGAATAGAAAACCACACCTTTTCTAGCAAAACCTACGGTTCAACATCGTATTACGCCTAATTGGCCGCGACAATACAATAATCACGTAGTTGTAAATAATAATTATCAACTCAGCATGACATGCTTCATTAGTGGTGTGCCATATTTATCCATTTTTACACCACCAACTTTGGTGTCATCATTATCACGAAGCTTGCTCGTTGTTTGGAGTTTCGCTTCTCTTTTCCTGCCTCAACTACAACAACAACAACAACGACCTGCCAACTTAGTTGAACCTACTGGTAGGAGGACACTTGTCCCGAACAAGATTGTTTCCGCCATCAGGAGAGACAAAGTAAGAGCCCTCCTGAAAAAGGAGCCACCCCTTACAGCACCTTTCCAGGCCCGTTCCGCGGTTCCGGTGCCTCCTGGAAGCAAAATTACCCGCTTTTGTCATCATACTCGTTCTCATCTTCCTAATTAATAACTTCTTTAATAATCCAAAGCTTATAAATAATTAATTTTTATTACGCTCTTTTTGCCACTTCTTGGCCGCCACGAGCCACGTCTCGTTTGTCCGGTGGGGTCGCTTGTTCGCTCATTTTCACCCCTCCCGGATGTGGTGGATGCACATAGACAAAAAGTGAGGCATCGCTTGTTTTCCTTTTGGTTTTTTCTCTGTATTATTTTGTTTCCGCAAGCTATCATCCCGCCTCACGATTCCTCTGCCCGGAAAACCAACTCATTTGCCGACATCCAACAATGATGAGGTACAAATGAGAGCCTCTTTTTTCGCGCCATTTTCAGCTCGGGAAGTTTTCTGTGTCCCCCTTCGAATGCCTACGATGGTATGTATTTCTTCCGACCACAAAGTCATGGTGTCGAGCAGCCAACTGACGTTATGACGATTATAATTATTTTTATCATTATTACCATTTTAGAGCTCTCGCACATTCCGCTGGCGTTGGTTGGATGGAGTCTGCAATTTCGGTGCTTATGGAGATGCTGCAGTTTTTTTTGGTTTTTTTTTGTCATGACTTTCTCTTTGCTTATTAACAAACTTAAATCGTGCTTCAAATTTATAGAAAAAAAATTTTTGTCTGCTTTAATTTTTTTATTATATGGGATAGTGGAGTATCGCAGAAAATATGGTAGGAAAATCCCAAAGCCTCTTTTTAAATTCAATTGGCCATTTGTGGTAGATTTTGGACATCAAGGTGGACGAAACTGACTTTACACCCAAAAATGTGATATTTTTCTGCGTTGGGGTACTGTTTCCCAAGCACCTTCGGAACTACATGAGTAGTATGGAAAGGGCTGTCAGTTAATTATCATGACCAAAACAAGGGTTTAACTATTTAAAATGATAAATTATAAAAGTAAAATTTTAAGTGGTCTAAACTGTTTACTCTTTTATTTCCCATGATGAATTTATATGAATTCAACATAGATTAAAGTAAAACGAATATCTATAGAAATCATTTCCAAAATCAACCCAAACTTTTGAATTTCAGGCCGTTTTTAGAGAGGAGGGGCAATGGGGGCAATTACCCTAGCCCCTCGATGAAAATTAAAGTTTAAACATTACTTAAATCATACTGCTTTTAGTTCTTGAAAGCAAAGAAAGAAAATAAAAATCGGTAATAAAATGTTTAATATAACAGGTAAGCGGGGCCTTTGAAATAATATCTCGAAAAGTTTCACTATAATATAAGTTAAAGGGGCCTAGAGTAAGCATAAGCATTGCAAAATTGTTCCTGAAATTTTTTTGCTGAGTAAATTTTTACAATACCTGGCAGTATCTGGTCATTTGGTCTCGAATTTTTCAACATAAAATCCGGAAAAATCAAAGCAAATAAAAAAAAAATTTAACGGCTTCAGGGGGGATAGATTAATCTATTCTTAGATTTGGCACAATTAAAAAATTACAAATATTTCCAGTTTTTGATAGAAAATTTGCAGAAATTTGAATAAGTGAAGAAAAAAAACATTTAAAATCCTTTTTTAATTGAAAGGTTTCTCTGACTTTGTCGAGAATAACATAAAAAAAACAGGTAATCTAGAATGCTCACTTTTTAATTAAGGGTTCCTGATCGGGATAGCGCGCGACACCCAAGGTTGCCGAAAAAAAAATCTGTGTTGCTGACTTTCTTTGATTTAACTCAAAAATTTTGTAATGGTTTTCTGTGATGCTTTTTCTTTTAATTTCATTGAAAACTCAAGATGAATTAGGGTCTTTTTAACATTTCAGTAGGATGAAACTAATAAACATTACCAATTATTATCGTGCTTTTCATTTTCAAAGTAAGAAATATAAAGTTTTTATTGGTCAATAATTTGGAAATCCATTCAAAATTTAAAAATTCTGTAAAATCAGTGAATATTTTTAAATCCTGTGATCTGTGACACAGATTTTGTGATGAAAATTTACTCATAATTCTGTGAAATAACAGTGCTGAAAATTTCATTACGATTCGTTTTGTTCCGAAAAAGTTACACGTGATAGAAGCGGCGAGACGAAAATTAATTTTGAACACCCACGTTCAAAAACCCGATGTGGTCTGGATCAAAAATCGCAAAATCTGATTTTAAGAAGGCTTCCTGACCAAAAATTTTACAAAGCCACTGGTCGGAGTGATGTCTCCATCAAGTTCATATTCGTTTTTGCCAATAGCTTTACAGAAAAGTGTTTGATCTGGCAAGATATTTGGAGCTGCGGCCGAAAAACCCCGGTTTTTGTGAAAAACAAGACCATGGATTTCGAAATCCAAAGGAGAAGTGCCTGAAATTTTTTTTTCCTTTTGTTAGATCTCACAGAGAACCAGTAAAGTTTTTGCTAGATTTAGCTAGCTGCCACTACAACGAAAAGGTCGCTGAGGTCAGTGAATAGGGTGTTCAAACTATGATGAGTGGTAGTCGACGAAAAGTTCAAAATTTCATCAAAACAACATCGGGATAATTTTTTTATTATTTTTTATTTAAAGTGCCAAAAAACCCCTACACTTTGAGTTCAAAACATTTTTAACTCGTTTACAAAGCTCCGAGATAGGCCCTTTTTAATGCGTCCAGATTGAACGTGATCCATGCTTTATATCATTGCGCAGAACCTATAAATGAAGTAATTTTTTATCGATTAATTCAAATAAACCAAGATTTTAAAAGGTGATAAAACTTTCATCTTCCACAATTTGTTTTTGTAATCCTGTAACCTTCGGATATTTGATAAATATCCTAAAATTTCCATAAAATACTTAAAACTTTATTTATTCCCCCCTTCGGGTTTTTTTTTTTGGAAATTTTGAAAAGGTGGAGGGGGGGTGATAAAAGATGAAATTGATATTTGTTCTTCCCTTGGAATAAATTTTCCAATACCTGGCAATTTCTGGGCATTTGTTCTGGAATTTTTCAACTTAAAATCCGGACAAATCTAAGCAAGATTCGGTTATAACTCAAATAAAAAATAAATCTATAAGAAAGTGAATACCAAAAATCTTAATTTTCTCATCAAAACACGTGAAATCATTCAAATATCTTTTCAAACTCCCAAAAAAAAAAAAAAAATTGGATACAACAAGCACAGAAAATTTAAGCTCAATATAGACCTTAGTTTGCTTTATTTGTCCATTTCACTTTGAAAACCCGGGATGTCCGAATTTATCCGGGGAATCTGGAATGCATACCCTACCATGAACAATGCATCACTTTCGCTTATTTATTAAATTAAGAAAATATTCCAGCCGTTTCCAGCGAACCAAGCTTTTTGTTCAAATAAAAAAGTATTTGCTTCTCGTTAAATAAAAAATCATGGGCTTTTACGGAGGATGGATTTAATTTTTTCTTAAATTTATCAAAATTTAAAAAAAAATACAGATACTATAAGTTTTTGAAGGAAAATTTGCTGAATTTTGAATATGTGAAGAAAAACCATTGGAAACTATTGAAATTGAAATTTTTCTCGTGCTTTGTTGGGAATAAAACTAATTAAACCAGGCAATCAAGAATGTTTACTATATAAGCATAAGTTAAAATTAATGTTAGATGTTCGATAATTACTGAAATTTGGGTTGATTACACTCCACACCCATTTTAGTTTTGGAAAAAAACTGTAGTTGACTAAATAGGATCAATAGGCTAAAAGGAATTCCGTTACCGAATTTTATTTCAATTTGAATCTTAGATTTGAAATTCTTATTTAGCTCAAATTTTAAACATTTGATTCTGATGTCTTTTTTTAAAATTATCCTCTACTAAAGTAATCATCCTAAACTCAACATATCATTTTCTAAGGGGCCGTTCAAATATTACGAACAGCAATTTTAAATCATTTTCGACTTCCTCTCCCTTTCCGCTACGTAGCACATTTGACTCAGAAATTCTAAGCAAAATCCACGAAGCGTAACAAGCTGCTATACCCTCTTCCCTTAAAAGCGTTTCTTAATATTTCAATGGTCCTTAAGTGATCATTCTCAAATTTTTATTATCATATAAACGCTCTCATAATTAAATTTCGACTTTAATTGAGCGATTCTCAAAAAATTAATATAGCAATATTTTCAATTTCTTCTTATTCCACATTTATGTTTCTGTGTCTTGAACATTTCATTTCGTTCTGAACTATTGATTTTTGAAGGTAATTTTTGTCACATCTAGAAGAACTTTTGAATAAAGTTTTCTAATTTTTTAATATTTTTTTTATCTATATATTTAAAAATGAATGTTTGTCTGTATGTCTGTATGTTCTATATAGACTGGAAAACTACTGAACCAAGCAATTTGAAATTTGGTTTGTAAAAATTGTTGGGATTTGAGATGGTTTTTAAAAAAAACATTTAAACCGCTCTGATTTAAAGTAGGCTTCCGTACTAAATCAATAAACATATGAAACAATTCGAACAATTTTTGAAAACTTCTGAAATGATCAATGTGAAATTTCGTGTGTAGCCGTTTTGAAGACCGGAAATAGATTTTATTACCCTTTCAAACCCTTCCACATTAATCGAGGGGAGGCTTCCATACAAAGTTAAAAAAATATGACACAATTCGAACATCTTTCAAAAATTACTAATCCGATCAACATGAAATTTGGTGAGTAGTCGTTTTGAAGACCGGAAATATTTTCTAAAATACTTTATAACCTCTCTCAATTAAGGGAAGGAGGGCTTCCATACAAAATTTAATGAAAAATACGACACAATCCGAACAGTTTTCGGATAAAATCGTCGATGATTTTTTATTTAAAAATTCAGAAACGTAAGCTTGTTGTCATAATTTACAATGATATATAGAAAAGACCAATAATTTCTGACAAAATTAAATGATATATTTTATTGATATACGCTACCTATTTCAGTGAATGAAGATTCTCTTATTTAATGAATGTATCAGATATGTAACTTAACAGACACGAATGCCACTAGGATGGTAAAGTGTCCTTTGTTAAAAAAAATACATGTTACTCACAAAACCAATGTCTTAGCCTTCTCATAAAGTTATGCAAACTTTTTGATTATGGACTTATTTTCGTGGATTTAAAAACTCCTCCCGCTTTAGAAAGAGGCAATTTTGTTTCAAAATGTATAGGGATTGTTTATTGTAAGGATGATTCCCCCTATTAAGCCTCTCTCAACCTTTAAATATTCGAGTAACGTTTAGACTGAAGACAATTGAGATCAATGCCATGAAAATAAGTTTTCTTTTGTAGAGTGTTGAAATTTTATTAGAATTCAATTTAATTAACAATTAGACTTAACAAACTTATTTTTTTACATGGAAGGGGTAGCAAAGCACACCGGATCAGCTTGCAATAAATCAATAATTTTGAATGTTTACTTTTAATTCGCATTGCATTTTTTAAATTTCAACACTTCAATGTAGACGATGGATTTGTTTTATTTTAAGATATGGATGAAAGTTTAACGATCATTTGTGTTTGAAATATAAATTAGCAATTTTTGCATTACTTTGATTGTAATTTTGATTCTGAGTTTTGTATTTTAATTTCATTTGAAATTTTATTGAACGAGATTTATTTGAGATTTTAAATTGTGGGTCCGAATAAAATTTAATATTAGGTTTTGAAATTCATTGTTGAGCTGCCTGTATTACCAAAGAATTTGAATTTTATTCAGTTGCATTTTTTTTATTTAAGATTCTTTGCCTGAAGTCCTTATGTTACTTCCAAATAGTCATGAGGGAAATATTTACTCTGCTTTCGACGAAGCTCACACTTAGTGATGGATAATTAAATGAAAAAAAGTTTTAGTATCTGTCTGTAATTTTTTCCAATCCTGAAATTTTTGGGTCGTGAAACAGTTAGCAAATAAATTTTAAATTGAATTTTGCATTTTACAGCTCCTATCAGTTTTTTTTTTAATTTCGAACAGTTGATTAATTCTTCCGTGTTTACATGTGATAGAAGTGAAATTATTGTTTGGAGATATCAGACATATTGGTTTTTTGAAGGAAAAATATCGAACTCTTTATAGTTTCTTTGTTTATATAAATATTATGTGTTCTCAGGGCCAGCAGATGAAAAAAAAATGATTCATTTCGGTACCCGCGAAAACTTACCAACCGATGGCTTAATGCGGCCCTGCTAAACTGACAAATCCGTATGAAAACAATACCAATATCAGCTAAATTTGTTTGAAAAATTGGAATTACCGTTAAACAGGGCATCATGCATAAGGTTGTCAGAATTTTTTCAGCACGAACCCGGGCCGGACGAAACCGGGCTTTTTTCATTCAAAAATATGGCAACCCCGGCATTTAATTTCAAAATTGTTGACTGAAAATCCGGCCAATATCCGGGAAAATTTGGCCAAAATCCAGGACAAACTTAAAAAAAAATCAATAAATAAATTGAATTTTTTTTTGTCAAAACTCTTCGGCAGATTCTGAATCGTATTTAAGACTTCCAAAAACCATTCATGATAATTTCAAAAAAAAAAACTTGCTCAATCAATTTCGCTTTGGACGCATAAATTTAAGGGGGGGGTAGGGTCTAACATTTTCAAAAAATCGATTTTTTTATTTTTTTATTTTCTTATTGTAAAACATTTCAAGAATGTTGTGTCAAATTTTCAAGTCAATTGAAGCAAAACTGTAGAAGTTATAGGCCTTTATCTCCTCCTATCTAGTACTGCAAGAAAGCAAGAGCAGAAACTTCAAACGCGTTTTTCTCGAAAGCACATTTTTGAAGTCCGTGGACATCGTCATTTGAAAACTACTTATCCGATTCTTTTCAAATTTGGAACATATTTTCTATATATAAAATACCAGACCCCAACGTTTTTCTTTTTTGATTTTTTTATTTTGGGGAGATTTTACAGGTGAAAAATGGCGGATTTTTAAGTGAAAAATCGTAGTTTTTACTTCAAACAGCCACAAAAATTTCATAAAAATATTTTTAAGTTAAATAAAAACGTTGGGGTCCAGAAAAACATCTATTAAAAATATTTTGCTCTGATTTTTTGATCTCAGATGATTCTGTGCTGAGATACAGTGTCCACCGCAAATCCTGTTTTCTAAAAGGCATCCTCGAAAATGCTCCGTCACCGGCTCATTTTTCAATATTTTTCTACGAAAAAATTACTAAATGTTCTTTTAACAATGCTTTGTATAATGCAAAAAATTTGAATACATTTGTTTGAACGATAGCTCCAGAAAAAAATCGTGAAAAAGGTGTTTTTTTATACCCGTTAGACCCTACCCCCCCCTTAAATGAATTACAACATATTTGGTTTTTTTTTAAATTTTTATTAATATTTTTATAATAGGGGAGAGTGGGGTATCATGTGCCATGGGGAAACGTGGGCCACTTTTAATATCTCAGATGTGTGTTGAAATAAAAATCTCAAACCAACTGTCATCGTCGTCGCTTTGCGTGAGCATATATTCCTATATGTTGTTGACTGAAATACGCATCATATGCTTCTTTAATTTATCAAACTAAAAAAAATTAGAAAAATTTACTTACATAATTTAAAAAACCCCCGCTAATTTCATCGAAGGGGAACCTAAAGTGCATAACAAAAATATGCTCATACGCTTATGATCTAAGTTTTGTCATGATCTTTCACGTGGAAAAGCAATTTTTGATGAAACCTCAAAAAGTCACACAAACGCAACCAATTTGCAAATCATAGTTTGTGGGGAATCGTGGGCCACACATCTTGAATCACTTATATTTTTTTGTTTTTATACACATTCAGAACTTAAAATACGTTTTACCTATCTGTTAAGTTTTCTTATGCCAAATGAAGAGTTATGAAAAATATTTTGTCTATCTTATATAAGAAATTTTGATAAAACGTTCGCGAGTCAGGTTTTGGAATCTATGCGATCATACACAGCTCTCTTTTTTATTTCATCATCTGAAATTGCTTTAAAATAACGAACTGAATTAGGAAATCACAGTTTTGGGTCAACTCATAAACTTTGCATATTATTTGGTCAATTTGGATTTGGTGGCCCAGGATTCCACACCATTTTTCAAAATCAAAAAAATATTGCTTTTTTTCAAATAGTCAGAATTTGGGGAAAATCCCTTATTTAAAATTTTAAAAAATGCCTTATGATACCTTGAAAATTTAAAAAACCATACCATTTTTTATTTTCATTTTATCTTTTATAATAAAGAAGTTAAGGAACAACGAAAAAAAGTGGCCCATGGTTCCCCACTCTCCCATACAGTTACCAATCTGGTCTAAAATGCGTCAAAAAGCAAAAAAAAATTCACCTTCAAAATCTCGTTTCCATATGCTTGAATATCATTGTTTTGCACCATGCGTTTGTTAATTTGAAAATTCCATCCATCCAAATATTAACTTTTATGATTTCAACTAATAGAATTTTTGGTAGAATTTTTTACCCCTACATACATATATGTAGTACCTTTATGCTTTTTCTTTAAAAACACTTATGACAGAGAAAAAAATCCAAGGATTTATTCATATGAAGCCTAAAATTACTGATATATGTACCGTAAACTGGGGGAGCATTGATCAATTTTAAATCCATTTTCGGATATTTTGGAAGGTTTTGCTATTTTGTAACACTAAAAAGTTTAAAAAAACTAACTAAGGTAAGGAGTTTAAAGCATAATCATTGATAGCAGAATATTCAAACGACATTAGTGGCTATAACTAAATGTTTGTTACAAAACCAAATTTCATGTTTCGGGGTAACTTTGATCACCATGGTTTTAACTTCAACGTATCTCAACATCTTTAAAATTATTGTTTTGATGGCATTTAGCACAGAAGGCTTAAAACATCAATATCAGTAATTTTTTGTTTGGAATCTATTGAATTTTTCAACGTTTTCTTCCTAGAACAAATATTCTCAAAAGATGGACAATGTTGCTGCATACATTTAGGGGTAATATTATAAACATTTCTCAATATTTTTTGGCCTCGAAAACAAAGAAAATTTTAACTTCACCCTAGGTCCTCCCACTGTTCCTCTGTTCTTTTTTTTTATTCAAACTTAACCAGTACAGGCTGTCTCAATGAAAATGTTCTTATTTTTAATACCCAAAAATTATTACAGAATGACCATAAAAATAACACTAAAACTATACCTATAAATAGAAAAAAAAATTTCACATAAAACAACCCATTTGCTCCAAATGCTATCATTTTATCAGGAGAGATGTCTTCGAAAAAACAGGTATTTTAAAATTTTAAATAAACATTTAAAGTAACATAAAATAACTTCCAAATTAAGCCTATCTGAAACACAATTTATAGGCTTTCAAACGTAGAAAACAGTTTTCAGATATTTTAGCTCCAGACTTAGTTAATGATGATTATCTGCAAAAATTTCATATTGATCAAAGTTATCCCGGTTATCAAAGTTCCCCCAGTTTACGGTACTTTTTGCGGTATGACATCACAATTATACCAAAAACTAAAAATTTCCAAACGTTTTCATTCGATTTTTCATTAAAAACAGTGTTTGTTTCATCTAACCCCTTTTTCTTGGTAGGGTGAATTACGCATGCATTTATAAATTTAAATATGACTGGTGAAGCCAATAAATTTGCTAACAACGTCAGTTTAATGTCCCATCAACCTTGAAACTTTTGATGTAGGTACAAGCAGTATGGTTGTCTGTGGACATCAAGTTTTTAGAAGCCATTGGAGTTGAAAAGTGCCCCAGTTGACGTACTGCGCTGTAAACTTCTGTTCACTTTTTATATCAACTGTATATAAAATAATTCAATTGAATTTGATATACCTACTGGTTGATGTAAATTAAATATTATTTTCATATGCAAATCGGTAGGCTTCGGATTGCATGAAAATATTCTGAAATCAAAAGTCCTGTTTCTTTTGAAAAATTCACTGCCATTTTTAATGTTTTAAACTTTGCCTTCAATATATGGTAACCACATGCTATTTGCCGAATGTTTATTCAAATTGCCATATCCCAGATTTGCAATAATCTTCCCGCAAGCCGAAGGAAATGTTTGCTTTTTCGATTATACAATTAGATTGATGGACTTCGATTTCCATAAATTTCCGAGCGCAGTTCTTCGATTCGTTCGTTCAAGTGGAAACCTCGCAGCATAAAAGGAGTGAACCAACATAAGCCTTCCCCGAATTAGGAAGGATGCTGGGAAGGGGTTGGAAAAAATCTTCAATCCTCCTGCCGTAGGGGATGATATTTTCCTTTCAATTATGAACCGATCTGAATTCCAAACAATCGTAAAAGTTAAAACGGTTCCGACCTCTTGCACCATAAAATGCTTTATGGGGGCAAACAATCGTCTGGGAGGGGAGCGTGTTGAAAAATAAAGCTAACGACGAAGACGACGACGACGTTGCGGTGGATGATTCACCCATTTCCGGTGGATTCGTCACGGAAAAGTTTACCTCCTTTCACATAAGGGGGCAACAGCATCCGGCCAGAGCACCAATCGGACTACACCGCAAACCGGTCGATTTGTTTTGGTAGGGAGAACGTCAGAGAGCAGCGAGGGTGGAGGACGAAGACTAAACAAACACGACCGAGTGGCGCCAGAAAGATTCGGAATAAATCTCGACAACCCCGGAACGAGGACGACGTAACGGAATGGAATGGAGACAGCTTCATCTCGACTTGACTACCTCAGCCAATAATGGAGCCAACGACGAGAGACGACACGCCGACTGCTCCAGGGTAGACTGATCCATTCGAGCAATACCGTACTCCCACAATGCGTTATCGATAGAACCGTTACCGAGAATCGATTCACGTTTTTCCGACCATTTTTCATGTCAATGTTAAGTTTTCCGAACCTTAGGATTCGAGATTTGCATTCCAGCTTTTCCCCGAAAAGTTTACTTTAACTGATGGAAATGTCTGCTCCCAGAGGCGTAAATAAAACATGGGTCTGGGTGGAAAATGGGAAACCTTTTATATCTGCGGTCAGCAAACTTCTGTTGCATAAGGAATCAATAAGAAAAAAGGCAATTTTTCAGTAGCTTGGGCCGAATATTGCGCAGTTTTATTATTGAGATTAAAGAAAATTTATTTTGTTCTAAACAATCAAACATATCAATTACGATATTGATGTTGCTTCCAGGGCCGTAGGAAGAACCGGCTCATGAGGGGGGGTTTTGATGAAATTTTATTCCCAATAACATTTTTGCTTAAACAATGCCTTCACAAGTGAAAAAAATGTATATGGACTAAGTACACATTATTCAGGTTAAAGTTATTAAGCATTAAATGTTATTTGTTTTTGAAAATAAGTCCTAGGATAAGGTTGCCAGAATTTTTTCCACTCCAATCCGGGCCTAGCAAAATTTAGGTTTATATAAAAGCAAAGAAAAAATGCAAAAAAATGATATTAATATTTCATTAATGTGATTGCAGACTTCCAAAAACTTTTTGGAACACTTAAATATTTAAAGGTTTATAAAAGTAAATCAGCGAAATTAGTTGAAACAATCGTTGAAAATTTCCATACCGTTGATCGATTTTGCTGAAACTTACTCAAAAACTTTGATATTTTTTTTGGTTTCTTTGTGAAAATTGTGAAAAAATCCGGGCAATATCCGGACTTTTTTCACGATCAAATATCCGGACAAACCCGGATAAAACCGGGCAATCTGGCAAGCTTATCCTAGGAGTACCCAATTTTGTTCATGAAGCTTTCAAAACATATGGGTACTTGTGATATATTTAGCTCAGTTGATAAATCAGTTGCATCCTGAGCTGATATCCGTGAGTTCGAGCCCAAAAGTAAACATCGGTCACAGTTGTTCCAGATAAGTTTTTCAATAACTGGTGCGCCAACTGCATCGAGAATCGAAACAAAAAAAAAATTTGAACTTTCATTCAGAAAATTTTTATTAACTCACTTGCTTAAGCAAGCTAATTCTTCTGAACCATAAGCATAACCATTTTAAGCATTATTGGGTGAAAATGTATCAAATATTCAGAAATGAAAGTAAAAAATAAGGTTTACGGTTCAAATAGGGTTTATTTACTGCTCTTGTAAACTAGATTAAAATTTAAGACTTAGTTAGAACCTTCGATTTTGAAGAATCTGCAATATATGCAAATTTTTAAATAAAATTTCCAGCTGAATTTTTACATGAGGATAAAATACACGTTAAAAAATTATCATTTAAAATATAAAATGATTTAAATCCTAAAGTAAAAGTTTTCAGAATAAGAATCTAGATTTTTCAAAAAACAAATTCTTTGAAATGAATTCAGATCTTATTTTTTATGTGTGATTTTCACCAGGTTTGTGTTTTTAATCTGTTTTTGATGAATTTAAAATTTTAATTTTGAATCAAGAATCAAAGCTATAAAACTGCAAATTCCTGATGAAATTTTTACATCGACATTTTAATATTGATCATGAAACTTAAATTATAGCTTAATCTGAAAACAAACCTTGTATTTTAGTTCCAAATCTGAATTTTGCATTTTGAACCCAAATTCTAAGCCTGAATCTTAATTCCGGATAAGAAAAAAGCGAAATTTGTATCAGAACCCTAGACCAGAAATTTTTTATTTGAATTTGAATTTATGATTTTCATTATGATTTTTTTTTTCAATTAGTTATTCGTAATTAAACTTGAAATTTTTAAAAAAATTGTGTGTGACGAAATTTTTACACATTTTGAAATTCTGGACTCATGAAAATTTTTTATGTTTCAACTCTGCACATAAATTTAGGATAATAATTTCAGATCCATGTTTTAAAAGTGGTTTGAATTTCAAATATATTTTTTTTTCATATTCCGAAGTTCAAAGTTTTGAATTTGGGAAATTCATCACATTTTAGATTGAAATTCAACATCAATGTTGGGATCATCCGAGAAAATTTCGGAGTTATTCTACTAAAATAAAGATGAAAAACACATGGAATACTGATTTTAATTTTTTCGAAACACATCAGGGGATTCAAAATCATTAGAAGAATCAGGCCTCCAAAACATCGTTTATGTTTTTTTGATAAAATTGATTAAAAAAAATTATTTTCACACAAGATACATAATTCTAAGGAGTCAATTGAAATTTTCGTTTGATTTTGTAAATGGAGTAAGAAAATCTGGTGAAAACCGGAAAATCTGGTAAGCTTAGTCTAACTTTATTGGGATTCAATATTTGGGACTCAATTACTATCAACAAGTGAGAATTTTTTTTGAAAAACTGTTGTAGAATTGTGGTCCTGGAATGAAATTCCGAGGTTTTGGAGTTAAAATTATTACACTATTGTTACACTTGAACATTTAAGTAATTCATCAAAATTTGATTAGAAGATTCAAATTTAATGTTTAGTAAAAAAATTTCACTTGGCATCTTTGGGCCTTCATGGGGGGGGGGGGGGGGATTTAACCCCCAAAACCCCCCACCCCCCGTTCCTACGGCCATGGTTGCTTCAAGTTATAAGAAGTTATCAAGTTTTCAAATATTTCAAGATTAGGAAACGTCAGCAAGACTGTTCTGAAACATTTCCAGCTAGATAGATGATAACTTAGAAATGATTGAATTCTCCCCTTAAATCTTCGAGCGTCTCAAATACGGTTATTCGTTATTTTCTGAGAGTGTCCATTGACACTCTTCACATTAAACCTATGCATGTATCTTGCTAATCAACCGAACTAGACAGAACATAACCATTGTTTTAAAAACCTTATAAAGTAACAAAAATATGATTATCAATCAATATCCCTCTTCAATCGCTTAATTAAATGTTATCCAACGTCGAACATAAAAAATTAAAAACCATGCTTCAAAAAAGGCTGTAAATCATCCATCCAAAGCTTAAAAGATAATACATTCACAGCAAAAGATAACTAAACATTGAAACTTCGACATTTTTTAAATTATTCGAATATCTTTACCACAAAACTATTAGGTGGGTACTAAAATAGTATTAAAAACCAAGCTTTTCAATCAGTCAACCGTCAAATTGTTCAAGTCACAAGTAAGAAAATTTGACTTTATATGACATACTTTGTCATCTTATAACTTTTGAATACAATGCGCAGAATTTTTGAAAGAATCTTAAATTTTATATATATGTCAATTATATACATATGTCAATCTGATTTTTTTTAGTTTAAGGAAAATTATTGATAAATTAAAAATTGTATTCATAATTTTGAAAGTATTTTCAAAAGTTAGAAAAGATCAGAGAAAATGCATAATGACGAAAAGTGAAAAAATCAGCTAACTTTGAAAACTCGTCAAAAAAATTGTGTTTTTTTATCTATCGATATAAAAAAAAATCCAATTTGCAACTGAATTTTTGTAACTTGAACAGTTTTGTGGGTGAATTTATTGAACAGAACGGTTTTGCAACAATTTGTTTTATTTGTGCCAATAATGTTATTTCCTTTAATATATCTTATGTATAACATTAAGCTCCTTACGTCAGCTTTTATAAATGCATTAAGAGATTTGTTTCAGTAATTGGTAATTGATCTAAGACTTTTTCCAAAAGCATGCTGTTTCTTTGAATTTGAGTAACTCAAAAATAAATAATTTTTGCTTAATGAGACATGATACCTATGTTTTTTTTATTAGTTGCTAACCCAGGTGGTAAATCCAATTTACGGATTGTATTCCAAGGCGCGGCGAGCCACCGCGTCCCCCCAGTTTGCTACTCTGGGTCCATGGGTGCAATTGGACGACTCATGATACAATTCTAAGAAACTCTGTACCCCCTACGCCATAAAGTCCACCTGGGGCCACTGACCTTTGTTCCCACCTCGAGCTGTTTGGCACACTTTGCTTCAATAGTGGGAGGTCAATTCGCGCTAGTGCGCTCCTAGGCAATACTCGTTTCCGAATCCTCTATCAGCAATACCTCATTCTAACACAACTCGATGCGCAACCCCTCCTCTGACGAGTTAGGACCCGACATCTCATCATGTGAATGAGGTCCTCACGCAGCGCAACTACTAACTTTGGGAATCCAGTCCAGGAAGTCCGGAAACACAAAGCGAGTTTTCGACGACACTTTCTCTGTTCAAACACGCGGGTAGGGGGGGGTAAGCCTCCTAAGCCACGTGTAGGACTCAGACTCCTCCGAACTCACAAATAGTGTTGACTTAAGCCACCACTCAGCGCAACAACTCGATCTTCAAGTCGGGCGCATGACCACCCGAAGCGCAGATCGAGCTATAGACCGCCCTCATCAGGTCACACTCGCGGTTCAGGTGCAAAAATTCCCGAAACGCGTGTCGAACCCTGACACCTCCGGCAAACTGTGCCTCTCAGACACTGACGTGTAAACACGTCCCTAAGTGATCGGCCCACCATTGGCCCCCACTTTGCGCATCTACTCGTTTTGCGAGTCGAGTCTATACCTACCGAAGCGCAAAACGAGTTGGCGATCGCTCTATCTCCGGTTACGTCCGCATATCAGGGCCATGACCCCCCGAACGCGTGTTGGACCATCACACACAAACCCAAGTACTGGTACCTAAGTACTCAGGTGCACCACTTCTTCCGCGCGGGTTTGGCAGACCCGTCGACAGCCTCTAGTGGGTTTGGTGTAGTTCTCTTGGCCGTACATCTGCAATACGCCGGACTTGCAGACACGTTTCCACTCTGCACCACGGGGAGGTGGAACTACGTCGCAGAGCATGATACCTATGTTTTTTTTAGTTGGTAACCACAGGTGGTAAATCCCGGTTTACGGATTGTATTCCAAGGCACGGCGAGCCACCGCGTCCCCCCAGTTTGCTACTCTGGGTCCATGAGTACAATGGGAAGACTCTTGATATACTTCGTGTATACCCCCTACTCCCTAAACTCCACCTGGGGCCGCAGACCTGGTTCCCACCTCGAACTGTTTAGTACACTATGCTCCAATAGTGGGAGGTCTATTCGCGCTAATGCGCTCCAAGGCATTACTCATTAACGAGACCACTTTCAGCAAAACCTCTCGTATTTACGACTCGACGCCTGAACTCTCCTCTAACGACTTGAGAACCGACATCTCCTCCCAATGACTCGAGATTCTCATACAAACCTCTCCTCTTCGCGACTTGAGGCCTGATCTCTTCTCTAACGACTTGAAATCCGACCCCTCCTCGCATCGACTCGAGGTTTACCTCTCCTCTGCACGATTCAAGGCCAGATCTCTCCTCTAACGACTTGAAATCTGACCTCTCCTCGTAATGACTCACTTGTGAGCACTTGTACCCCTCCTCTTGTTGATAAGAGGCCTGATCCATCCTCTTACGACTCGAGACCCGACCCCTTATCATAAAGACTCGGGGTTGACCACACAAACCTCTCCGCCTGAAGGTTTGAGACCTGACATCTCCTCTAACGACTCGAGGCCCGACCTCTTATCTTCAGAGTTCGATGTTTGCCACCTTGCCCATCGTGTGCCTGATTGAGAGCAGCTTATCCTAGACTCGCGCCTGTCACGGCACACGCGCGGGACTTAACGCAACGTCTCGGATGATTCCCGACGAAGACGTCATCCTACTCCGACTCAAATGGCTCACCCGGCGTCGAGAGCCACTCTACCCGTGGATTTTCCCCGAACGTGGCATAACCCTTTCCCAACGATTTCCACTGCGAAGAAGGTCAAGTCTTATCCCCGCAGCTTCTGTCGTTGAGAACCGCTCTACTCGGATACTCCCCGAAGGTGGAGCATCCTACGCACGAACGCGGCGCACCCACGGCATCCGCTACGCAGAAGGTATTATCTTATCTTTGTAAATTCAAACCGTGGGGTCGAACTGCCCGTTGTGTGCCAGATCGAGAACAGCTTGTACTGGACTCGCGTCTTTCACGGCACACATTCGGGACTTGGAACGCTACGACTCGGATGTTTCCCGACGGTGACGACATCCTACACCGACTCGAGAGGCTCGCCCGGCAACGAGAGCCTCTCTACCCGTGGGTATCCCCCGACAGTGGTTAACCCTCTTCCCTCGAGATCCGCTACGAGGAAGGTAAAGTCTTATTCCCGCAGTTTCCCTCTTAGGAAGCGGCACTACCCCCCGACGTTGGGGTATCCTACACACATTCGCGGCGCTCCCCTGACCTCCGCTACGCAGAAGATGTTGCCTTATCTTTGTAGCATCGATCAAGGGATCGGACGCACACTACTCAGATGCTCCTCGTCGATGGAGTCATCCTACACCGTTCGCGGACTGCCGTTGGTTCAGCTCCTCTGCAAGGCAGTCATGATCCGGGTGAATCCATCACTGACCGCATGCCAAGTGTTGGTATCAGCACACATCCTCTGTACAATGTTATCTGCTGTCGTGTCGGGCCCACAGGCGGCAAATATGGAAGTACGTACCGCCAAAAACCTCGGACAGACAAACACCACATGCTCAGGTGTTTCCTCTTCTCCACCACAATCTGGGCAGTATGGCGAAGCCACATGTCCAAACCGGTAGTGGTTCTTCATGAAGCATCCATGACCAGTGAGGAATTGCGTCATATAGAAGTCCATTTCACCGTGCCTTCTTCCGATCCAGCTCCCGATGTGCGGTATCAGACGATGGGTCCACCTTCCTCTCGTTGAGCTGTCCCACAGCTGCTGCCAGTTGGACATCGAGTCCTCATTGGTGAGATCTCGTACATTGGGCGTGGCTTTGTTGTCGTAGCAATAGTCATCCTCCTCAAGCAAAACCGAGATGGGCGTAACACCCGCTACTACACAGGCGGCTTCGGACGACATGGTCCGGTATCCGCTGATAATCCGCAGGTTCATCAGCCGCTGAACGCTGCTAAGTCGCTGCAGGTTACAGTTTCTTCCCAGGGCCTGCCTCCAGGCCGCTGCTCCGTACCGCAAGATCGATGTGGTTACACTTGCCAGGATCCGCCTTTTGCTGCTTTGGATGGCCGAGGAGTTCGGCATCATCCGTTTGAGTGTGACCGTGGCCATTGACGCTCTCTTGCACACGTAATCGACATGGCTCGTAAAGCTGAGCCTGTCGTCAATCATCACTCCTAGGTACTTGATTGCGCGTTTGGACACGATATTGCACGGTCCAACGGCAATGGTACGTGTTTGAGGTGAGATCAGGTTGGTGATAAGCACCATCTCGGTTTTGTGGTGGGCTAGACGCAGGAACTTGGAGTGCATCCAGCTTTCCACTGCCTGGATAGCTACCGTGGCCAGTAGCTCAACCTCCGCTGTTGAGGAGCCTCTCACCAAGAGGACTACATCATCCGCAAATCCTACGAGTTCAGCTCCCGATGGGAGGCTCGTTCGTAGGAGTTCGTCGTAAGTGATGTTCCACAGAACCGGCCCGAGTATTGACCCCTGTGGAACACCCGCCGAGACCTCTTGTGTTCGCAAACCCTCGCCGGTCATATACTGCAGTTGGCAATTCGGGAAGTAACTTTCCACAAGCCTATACAGATATGCCGGGATCCTCATTTGGATGAGCGACGACGCAATCGCTGTCCAACTGACACTGTTGAAGGCGTTCTTCACATCCAGAGTGACCACTGCACAAGAGCGGAGCCCTGTCCTCTTGGTCAGCCTGGCTGTGTCCGCTACCTCGATGACCGAGCGGATGGCATCTACAGTGCTGCGACCTCGACGGAAACCAAACTGTTTCCCCGAGAGTCCGCACTCGCTTTCAGTGTTCCTCTGAAGTCGGTTCTGAAACACCTTCTCCAGGACCATGATACCTATGTGAGCATAGTTAAAAGTTGAGAGGTACCAAATATAAATAAAAACCTCCCAAGTAACACAGCAGCTCGTTTTATGACAGTTTCATTATGGTCATGCAAAATGCTTATATTCTTGAATCGACCATATGTTTACAGATAGTTTTGAAAACGCTAATAAAGCTTTTATTAAACATACTGTTTTAGTTCTTTTGAAAGAGTTATGAATGCGCTGTTTAAACTATAATGAAACACAAACATAAGTTTGCTCCAAGCTTTCTTTTGCATGTTTATAGTACTCAGTGCATGATTATTAAACCGCCATAAAACTTAGTGACAGTTCCATATAAAGATGTTAAAACAGGACACGCTCAGGTATGATAGCACATATTTGAATTGGAACTCCCATTTTTGATAAGTTATGTGTGTTGGTTTTGAAAAGAAAAAAAAGGAATAAAATTCATTGAAAACTTCACAGTACCGGAAGTGGTATGAATATCTCCACAATACGAAAAAAAAATTGTAGAAAATAGTATCTACAATAGTTAAAGCGCCAAAATAGTCGGATTTTTTTTTGTTTGACACCATCATTAATCCAAAAAGCTGTAATTTACTGAAAATATCATGAAACCTTTACAATATGGATATTAGGTGAAAGTGATAAACGAGTAGAAGTGGAATTTTGTTGTCCGTCGCCATCTTAAATTCCAATATGCGGCTATAACTCAACTTGAAAATACTTTAAATGACTGAAAATCGCATAGTTAAACATAAATACAAGATGACGGCTCCCGCTGAACTTTAAAATGTTGAAAATGATTTAAAATCTCATGAAACTCCTACAATATTGGTATTGGGTGAAATGGCTAAACGAGTAGAAGTCGAATTTTGCTATCTGACGCCATCTTGAAATCTAACATAGCGGCTTCCGCTGAACTTTGAAATGCTGTTTATCACTGAAAATCAAATGAAACCTCCACAATATGAGTATTGAAAGAAAGAACTAAACTGAAGGGTGATACGGTCAAAATTTGGTCAAGGGAAAATGCGTGTAAATCGGTGAAATCGTTTATTTATAAAGTTAAATTAAATTTCTTTTTCAAGTTTAATAAGTATAAAATTCAGGAAAAATATTCAGTTAGGCTTCAGCTTTTCCAAATCCGAATTACCGGGCCTTACGCTTAACCCCTGCCATCAGATTATGTACAGCCACATTGTCCACCTTCTTCGCCGCAGAAAGTCAGTTTGCCTTAGCAGTTTTTTTTGTTCTTCTTTAGGTTCCACTTGACAATAGCCCAGTATTTCTCAATTGGGCCGAGGCCTGGCGTGTTGGGAGGGTTCTTGTCCTTGGGAGCCACCTGCACGTTGTTGGCGGCGTACCACTCCATGGCCTTTTAACCGTAATGGCAAGATGCCAAATGCGGCCAAAACAGTACGGAACAACCGTGGTTCTTCAGGAAAGGCAGCAGACGTTTATTAAAACAATCTTTTACGTAAATTTCTTGGTTGACAGTCCCGGAAGCTATGAAAATGCTGCTTTTCAAGCCACAGGTACAGATGGCTTGCCAAACCAGATATTTCTTCATGAACTTTGACAGTTTCTTGTGCTTGAAAATATCTGCTACCTTTCCCCTTCCTTTTGTTGTATAAAACTCCTGTTCTGGAAGCTGCTTGTAGTCGGCTTTGACGTAGGTTTCGTCGTCCATTACCACACAGTCAAACTTCGTCAGCATCGTCGTGTACAGCCTCCGGGATCGCGCTTTGGCCGTCGTATTTTGTTTATCATCGCGATTTGGAGTCACTACTTTCTTGTAAGTCGAGTCCGGATCGTTTTTTGGCTCGTTGCACGGTTGTTGACGATACACTCAGCTTATTTGCGGCATCTCGGAGAAAGAGGTTAGAGTTTCGCTTGAAACTACCGGCAACTCTCTTTGTCGTCTGAGTGGCTTCCGGTTTTCGATTTTCCCCCGATCCAGACTTCCTGGCTGTCGACAAACTTCGACTTCTACTCGTTCCACTCTTTCACCCAATACCCAAATTGTGGGAGTTTCATGTGATTTTCAGTGATTAACAGCATTTAAAGGTTCAGTGGAAGCTGCCAACTGGGATTTCAAGATACACCTGATAGAAAAATTTGACTTTTTTTGGTTCAGCCCTTTAGCCAATATCCATATTGTAGGGGTCGCATGCGATTTTATATTTATTTACAACATTTAAGGTTCAACGAAAATCACCATCTTGGATTTCAAAATGGCGTCTTATTGAGAAATTCGACTTAAACTGATCAAGTCATTTCACCCAATGATCAAGTTGTGGGAATCTCGAGTGATTTTCAGTGATTAAAATCATTTTAATGTTCAATGGAAGCCGCCATCTTGGATTTCAAGATGACGATTGCGGAATTTATCGTATACTCGTTGATCCCTTTCATCTTATACCCATTTTGTGGAAGTTTCAAGCGATTTTCAGTGATTAAAATCATTTCAATGTTCAGTGGAAGCCACCATCTTGGAATTCAAGATGACGCCTGATAGCGATATTTGTCTTCTACTCGTTGATCCTTTTCAACTTTTACCCATATTGTGGGAATTTTATGCGATTTTCATTGATTTACAGCATTTTAAACTTTAGTGGAAACCGCCATCTTGGATTCCAAGATAGCGTTCGATAGCTAAATTCATCTTCTTCTTGTTTAGCCCTTTCACGAAATACCCATATCGTTGCGCTTTCTTGCGATTTTCAGTGATTAACAGCATTTTAATGTTCAGTGGAAGCTACCATCTTGGATTTCATGATGTCGGCGTACAGCAAGATTCGACTTCTACTAGTAAAGCTATTTCTCTCAATACTCATATTGTAGGGGTTTCATTTGATTCCCAGTGATGAACAGCATTTCAAAGTTCAGCGAAAGCCGCCATCTTCGATTTCAAGATGGCGTCGCTGTACTAATGATTAACAGAAATAAGGAACTCATCCTGTGCGTGTAGTTGGTTGGCTTGCGACAGAAACGTCAAATTTTAGCTTTTTGTATGGCTCTGACAAAACCATTATAAAACTAACTAGCCATTTATCTGACCATAGAAAAGATACTAAGCATTAAATTGACTAACACCGTGATGGTTGCAAAATTGAAGGGCACAAAATAACGCCATGTTGATTGATTCATAATGCGTGTATTTGAAAATATTTTTTCAGGCCTATTTTTCATCGATTCTATCATGGTAGACCATCAGATTTGACGAGGCGCATTTATTTTATGATACTATTTCATATACATTTTACCTAAAATTTTGACTGGCAGTAGAAAAGATGCTCATAATATGGTTAAAACATTTATGTTTTGGCTATTAATTTTACCAGATCATACCTCAATAATGCAATTATCATTCATCAACCATTAGTTATGGTTGCTGAAAAAAAAATAAAAAACTTCGAGAACTCACAGAATCGAAAAAACAGAAATTGCTAACATGTTTAAAAATAGCTTTTTAAAACCATTGGTGCAAAATAATTGGTCATGATGACGTTTCTAAGATAGGGCCATGATTTAGGCTTTATTAGAGTCCAGGTGATGTTATAGAATGCGATTCAGCTTTTTATGAAGATTAATGCTATAGTCCATACGAAATTTTGCTCACCATTTCAAAGCTAAAATTGTTACTTGGGAAGTTCAGTTCAACAGTCCATGGCTTATTTTGAATCCTAAGCAAGCTTTCTAAAATAATAGCACAGAAATAGACTCATCACTACTTACACCTGTGTTCACAAACGATTGGGGAGGTCATGTTAGTGCCAGGATTTTCTGTCTCTACTTTTGTTTAAAAACGAGTACAAAGATTGCTGTTTTATGATCATCGATGGAGCCCCTTGCAGCGTGGATTGGCCACATAAACTTACTCATCGTAACCCAGTTTTTCCGATTTACTTCGATTCATCCCTTTCAGATTTTCAGTCACAGCAACAATTTGTTTGCCATGGAAGAGGCAGCCGGTGGAGATGATGCACTTTTCGTTTGCCCTCGGGATTCTGTTTTCGCCCTGCTAAGCAAGATGCAATAATAAAAGTTGTTCTCCAAAGCACACAACCAGCACTACCTTGCGGCAGCCTGTGGAACCAACATCGAATGCTCCAGCTGAATTCGATTCATGAAGCTAATAGCATGAAGAGCGGTCATCGGAAGCAAAAGGGGTGATGTGGTTCTCCGGAAACAACTTCATCCGCTTCAACACTCCCAACAGCTCACTCTTTGAGACGATAAACTTAAGTGATGAAAGAAAAACAAGGAAAACTTTAAGGTACATTCTATGTCCCGCTTCGGGCCCTACTTCCTTTTCCCCATCTTTCTTTGCTGTCAAGGTATGAGCTGTTTAAAGTGCACCTTGATGGGTTTTGCATTTTCAGTTTGTTTTTGAGAAGCGGATGAATGGATCACCCCGTTGCATACATGGCTGAGATAAGGACAGCTTTTCAGACTAAGATTGATAGCGGAATTGGGCCACTGAGGCTTCTCCAAATGAGTACCTAATAGTTATTACATACCGTCAACTGGGGCATTATGCAACACTTTCCAACTTTAATGGCTTCTGAACTGCTCACAGTCTACATATGAACAAACCGCTTGTACATCAAAAGTTTAGAAGTTGAAAGGATATCAAATTTTCGTAGTCAGAAAAATTATTGATTTCAACCGTTGTTTTTAATTTTACAAAAACATGCGATTTTCACCATACTTAGAAAAAGGGGTAAGTTGCTACAAACTTTGTTTTTAATGAAAAATCAAATGAAAGAGGGTTTGAAAATTTATAGTTTTGTGATCTCATAACACAAAAAGCACCAATTGCAGCTATTTTTGGTTTTGTTTAAATTTATTTTGACATTTTTCTGCCATTTTTGTTTAAAGAAAAAGCATTATTTAAGGCGATTTAGGGGTAAATATACAACCAAAAATTGTACTTGTTGAAATCATGAAAATAATGTTTGAATAAATGAAATTTTGAAATAAACAAACACGTGAAGCCAATCAATCATATTCCAGCATATGGAAACGAGATTTTAAAGGTGTATCTCTGATTTAAGTTTTGGTGCATTTCGGCCCAGGCTAGTAACTGAGTAATAAAAATCTTTATTTAAAAAAATAGGGTGATCGTTAAAAATATATTTAATCACCAACATTGTTGGTGTGTGGAAATAAGTGCAATATAAAATTTGTAGGTGATATCATTCAGCCAATCAGTCAAACTGGTTAAAGATTTTTACGTCATCGGAAAATGTAAAAAATGGTTGCAATACCTATTACAATAAATTCAATTTCAAATATCGCTACAATTGCAATGAGCAATAATTTTTTCATTAATCATAGAAGTTGGTTATCCATTAAAACTCATAAATTTTTAGGCTATTGCCCATTTGATATAAATAGTCTAATTTTTTGACTATGATCTAGCTCAAATCGGAAATACTAAACGATGAGTATATCAAAACAGAATATTCCAATGCTTCTCAAAGTGTTTTTAATTTGAAATCATTTGTCGATTTTCTTTTTTAATACTAAGTTTTCGAACGAACTAAACCATTCGTTTTATTAAAACTAACAAATCATATTTGGGATAAAAATAAAACATCAAAATTTCATCCATAAATCATTTCCATTAATGGAAGTTTAAATATTTGGAAAGGAGACTGAGCAAATATGTATGATTTTGGTTTTCTGGTGTGCAATATCCGGTTCAAAAGTCGCTAGGGGGCCAAAAACTCTACCTTTTGAGGAAAAAGTAATGAATTGAATGAATTTAGGGGTTTAACCCCCTTCATGAAGATTTTTTCTAAGTGAAATTTTTACCGTAGTATCGAGAAATTAGTTGATCTTAAAAAGTGTTTTAAAATATGTGTTAACAAGCAAGTCAGAAATTTGGCTCGCCTCCGGCGGAATTTAGTCTTAAATAACCCTAGGGTTGACAAATTTCTTTTTAAGACACTATGTAACGTTCACAAATTGAAACTTATTTAGATTTGGAATTCAATTCATCTTTTATATTAAAGGTCTAAACTTGAAATACAAAAATCCTTTTTGTATGTCTTTAAAATAAGTTTTAATAAAGAAGTAAAACTTATCAAGAACAAAGTTATTAACGTGCCATTTGAACTTCAGAAGTAATTCATAGAATATTAAATTTATATATCAACAATAGTTGGACACCATGAAACAGGTGCTTACCTCTCGCGATGGCCACAAAATTACCAAAACAAATAAAAAAACTCCACTACTTTACTACTAGAAATTTTGATTTAAAAAAAATCGTTTATGCCATTACAAATGTTATGCTGATATGAAATATTCTTCAAGGAACTAATTTCAGTCTCAATCAAAATGTTTTTCTTGTATTTCTCGATGCTCAACATCACATTTAAAAAGGTTTTGGTAAATTACACAAGACAACAAAGTTTACATTTTTTTCGAGGTGCAATGAATTGAAAACTTTATTTTGACTAATTTGGGTGCCCTGAATCTGAATATGCAATTTCCCATCAGCTTTTGTTATTAAAATAGTTTTTACAAAATAGGTTAAAATTATTTAAGAAATCTCTGCAATTTTTGACAAAACTTTAAAACAAAGACATAACTTATTTAAAAAAAAATTTAAATTCAACCATCAATTTTCCCCATGACTTCTAGTAATTTTGAGTTTTGCGAAAAAAGCTATAGAAGTTTTTTTTGTTAACTTTTTCTCGTTTAACGAATTTTTAAAGAAGAATTTTTTAAAGCATAAATCTAATCGTTTTGCAGGTTTCAACAAATTTGTTGAATGAATTCAAGTTTTTTTTAAACTTTCTGCAGAATTGTCAAGAATACAAGTGCCCAATGATTTTTCCCAATTTTTTTAAACTGATTGAATTTAACTTTTCAAGATCATGTATTAATATCAAATACCTTTCATTAATTTCAATAATATCAAAATAATATTTCTTAATTGAATGAAGAAATGAAATCAGAATCAGATGTTTCCTTTTATGTAAGTTTGATAGTTTATCAGTTATCAATGATTGATTTGATTACATTTATAACAGACACATTCTAAAACTGCATATCTACCAACCGTTCTCCAATTTCTCGGGCACCCCACGTTCGCCAGATCACGCTCCACTTGGTCTAACCACCTCGCTCGTTGCGCCCTCGCTCGTCTTGTTCCTACCGGATTCGTAGCGAACACCTGTTTTGCAGGACAGTCGTCCGGCATTCTCGCAACATGTCCCGCCAATCGTATCCGGCCAGCCTTCACCACCTTCTGAATACTGGGTTCGCCGTAGAGTCGCGCGAGCTCGTGGTTCATCCTTCGCCTCCACACTCCGTTCTCCTGTACGCCGCCAAAGATGGTTCTTAACACTCATCGCTCGAATACTCCGAGTGTACGCAGGTCCTCCTCGAGCAATATCCATGTCTCGTGCCCGTAGAGAACAACCGGTCTAATAAGCGTCATATACAGATTACACTTCGTGCGAGGGCTAAGTCTTCTCGACCGCAGTTGCTTGTGGAGTCCATAGTAGGCACGACTTTCGTTGATAATTCGCCTCCGGATCTCACGGCTGGTGTCATTGTCTGCGGTCACCAGTGAGCCGAGATAGACAAAGTCTTCGACTATCTCCAGCTCATCGCCGTCGATCGTGACCTTGTTATTACTGGACAAGCGGGTTCGGTCGGTCTCGGATCCGCAGGCCAGTATGTACTTCGTCTTGATCTCTCCCACCGCCGCAGATGATCTGCCGACTATATCAATGTCATCGGCAAAGCAGATAAGTTGACTGGATCTGTTGAAAATCGTGCCCCGCATTTCGCCCACCGCTCGTCGAATAACACCTTCTAGCGCCACGTTGAACATCATGCAGGATAGACAATTCACCCGAAATCCGCACACAGCACTGCGTTCCATCCATCGTCACCTTGATCAATCTGATCAGCTTCCCGGAAAAGCCGTTCTCGTCCATGATTTTCCATAGCTCGTTACGGTCGATCGTGTCGTATGCGGCTTTGAAGTCGATGAATAGATGGTGCGTAGGGACCTGGTGTTCACGGCATTTTTGGAGGATTTGTCGTAATGTGAATATCTGGTCCGTCGTTGACCGTCCCTCCATGAAGCCGGCCTGATGACTTCCCACGAATCTGTTTGCTTGTGGCGTTAGGCGGCGGAGTAGGATTCGGGACAACACTTTGTAGGCGGCATTGAGGACAGTGATCGCTCGGTAGTTCTCACAGTCCAATTTGTCGCCCTTCTTGTAGATGGGGTATATTACCCCCTCCTTCCACTCCTCCGGTAGCTGTTCTATGTCCCAGATCCGGACTATCAACCGGTGTAGGCAATCGGCCAACCTGTCCGGGCCCATTTTGATGAGTTCAGCTGCGATACCATCCTTCCCAGCCGACTTGTTTCTATTGAGCTGGCGAATGGCTTCCTTAACTTCACTCATCGTTGGGAGTGGCTCCTCTTCGTCGTTGGCTACGCCGGCGATGTACCTTCCCCCACCGTCTTGATCTCCTGCATGTGCGCCGTTCAGGTGTTCATCGAAGTGCTGCTTCCACCTTTTGATCACCTCACGATTGTCCGTCAGGATACCCCCGTCCTTATCCCGGCACATTTCGGCTTGCGGCACGAAGCCTTTGCGGGATGCGTTGAGTTTCTGATAGAACTTTCGTGTTTCTTGGGAACGATGCAGCTGCTCCAGCTCCTCGAGCTCCTCCTCCTCCAGGCGGCGCTTTTTCTCCTGGAAAAGTCGGACTCTCTGCCTCTTCCGCTGTCGGTGATTTTCCACATTTCGACGGGTGCCTCTTTGCACTACTGCCGCCCGCGAGGCATTCTCTTCGTCCATCACCCTCGAACCAGTCGTTCCGTCAAGATCGCTCCACATAACCGACGACGTTCTCCGCAGCACTGTTGATGGCTGATTTGATGGTATTCCAACAGTCCTCGAGAGGGGCTTCGTCAAGCTCGCCCTCTGCCGGCAGCGCTGCTTCGACCGATTGCGCGTAGTCTGTCGCGACCTCAGGTTGCTTCAGTCGCGCGATATTTAACCGAGGCGGGCGCCGGTTTCGCGTGTTGTTTACTACGGAGAGTTTTGGGCGCATCTTCACCATCACCAGATAATGGTCCGACTTGATGTTGGCGCCCCGACAGGATCTGACGTCGATGATGTTCGAGAAGTGCCGGCTGTCGATCAAAACGTGGTCGATCTGTGATTGAGTTTGGTACGGTGATCTCCAGGTGTACTTGTGTGGGAGGCGGTGCTGAAAAAAGGTACTACGTACGGCCATTTGTTTGGAGGCGGCGAAATCAATAAGTCTGAGGCCGTTTTCGTTGGTCAGCTGGTGCGCACTGAACCTTCCAATTGTCGGTTTGAATTCCTCCTCCTGGCCGACCTGAGCATTTAAATCCCCGATGACGATCTTGATATCATGTTTTGGGCAACGGTCGTATTCACGCTCCAGCTGCGCGTAGAATTCGTCTTTGGTCACCGGTACTTCCGAGGTGAGGGCTGTGCACGTTGATGATGCTGATGTTGAAGAACCGGCCCTTGATTCTCAACCGGCACATTCGTGAGTTGATCGGCCACCACCCGATCACGCGCTTTTGCATCTTTCCCATCACTATAAAAGCTGTTGCAAGCTCGTGGGTGTTGCCGCAGCTCTGGTAGATGGCACGACCATCTGGGTACGTTCGTACCGTGGAGCCCTTCCAGCATACCTCCTGCAGCGCTACGATGTCGAATTTGCGGCTCTTCAATTCGTTGGAGAGCACGTGGGTACTGCCTACAAAATTTAGAGATCGGCAGTTCCATGTTCCAAGTTTCCAATCGCTAGTCCCATTTCGTCGCGTGGGTCTTTGCCGATTTCCATCCGAAATTTGTTGTTCGTTGTTCGTTGCTTATGTTTTTTTTGTAGTCACAGGCTCGCAAGGCCCGCACTGCCGCTCATAGCAAGTCCGTCCCATTTGCGTTTTCATCATTTTTCAGTTTATCGCTGGAAACACTTTAGTTTCATCTGTAGTTTCAAGAGAAAACTTTTTTTTTTTTACTTTGTTCTGATGAACATCGAAAAAAACCTCAAGAAATTTTGTCCCATTGAACAAATGATCGCAAGTCGGTCCCATATGGCATAAATCATCGCAAGTCGGTCCCACAGCCATAAGGGCCCAGCAAATAATTTTCAACAGAATCAAAACAAAAAAATAATCCTTATAAAGCGAAAATCTTTCATTGGCCGTAGCAGTGACAGATTCTGTTGATTACTTTGATAAAAAACGTATACAAGTGCCGAATTAGCGTTGGACTTTTTACGATTTTTCAATGCCATTTTTCTCACTTCAACAAAAACGCAAATGGGACGGGCTTGCTATGAGCGGCAGCGCAGCTAACCCCACTATCTCGCAGGAGGACCGTCGTGATGTTGCTGTTTTGGGTCCCGAACACCACCAGGACGCTGTTGCACTCCGCACGCCGCCGCTGACATGGAGAACAGACGCGTACGAAGCCCCTTGACTCAGTCTGCACGTGACCAAAGCATCCACCGGGGTTGGGTACCCGATCTCCGCTAAGGTATGGGGTCTCGAGTTGCACATTGTCTACCGTTCACTTCACACTGAATTTTGGTTCTGAATATAACGTGATTTAAATTTTTGAACTCTCAAACTGCATATCACCATTCGAGTTTAGGACGGTTAAATCTACCAAATCGATCATTCAAACATAAGAAATAAAATTCTTCTCCCTTGAGTTATCATTTAAATTCTATAAATAAGTTTTTATAAACATAAGGGTTTATTGATAAAAAAAAATCTTTCTTAGCGGCCAAAAACTTATCTTTTTAATTATTGTATTTCTTTTAAATTTTCAATTTAATTTTAAAGTACAATTTTCTTCAATTAAAGATAAATTTAACGATTTTTTTAGACAAACTTTTTAATTTTTCGAAATTTTTTTGAAAAGCTTTTCTATGCTTTTCAATTCTGAATTTTTGGTGTTCTTAAAACCTAAACTTTTATTTCTTCATAAAATATTCACATTTCAAATCGCGATTGTTTTTTTTTCAAACTCAAAACACTACAGCGAAATTTAAAATCAACCCTTCAGTTTAAAATGAAGAAAATAAATGTTAATTAAAATGAATACATAAAAAATAACAATTGTTATCATTTGCCTTATAAATAATCATGGTTAATTTCTTTACTTGATCTGACTTTTATGATAGATTTTTTTTCTTTATCTGTGTTTTGGCAATATTTACTACAAATATTTAAACTAGACTGCATGAAAATTATTTTGAAGCGTATTTCTTGTTCAGAGTAAAAAACATCATTTTGAAAAATTCATCAATAACTTACCGAAAATTTCATTGATTTAAAAATTTCGTTTTGATTTGTTTGAGAAGTTTTGTATTATTTTATCATTTTTTTTTATTTAGTGTGATGATTATGATTATGAAAATTGAGCTAGATATCCATTTTCTTATTTATTGCGTATTTTTGGTATTTTTGTTATTTTAAGCTTAATTTGAATTTCATGAGGAAACAATTCTAATTGAAAGCCATATTTTGTTTCAAGGCAAAGCAATTACAGTAAATACACACCAAAGTATGTACTTATACAAAGCTTGCCAGATTTCCCGATTCTATTCGGCTTTGCCCAGAAATTGGGAAAAGTTCAGTTCGGCCTGGTTGCCCGGATTTCATTGAATAAATCCCGGATTTTGGCTGAAATGAACATTTCAAAATTTACTACTACCGCGTATTTTAATAACTTTTCATCTTTCAATCATTATTATTGAAATTTTCATTGGTTCTCAACCCTTTGAAAGTAAAATCTTTAAAAAAAACTGTAGTTGCTTAAATTGGACTAACTGACAGTACAGGGTGTTTTTTTTATTGAATGTCCATCCCAATTTCTGTCTTAAACTTGAAATTTGTATTGGATCATTTTCAACTGATTTAACCAAAATTTTATCATCTAATGGAGTGATCAACCCGAATTCAGCATATCATTTTGAAAATAATCATTCTCAAACTATCATAAAAACGATCTGATAATTGAGGTGCTAGTATCATTGAGTGATTTTCTTAATATGAATATATCTATGATTTTATTTAATACTATCCTTTTCCAGATTCAATTCATTGGGATTTTCAAATCTTGTGCTGTTTCTTCAGTCACATTTGGGAATCCCAAATTGGGATAACAATTAGATAAAAAAAAAATTATTTGATTAGAATTATATTCAAAAACATCTCATGAAAAGATATTTTTTTTCTTGTTTCAAAGACAAAGAAGTGAAATTCACAATTGGTGCAATTTCTGCTTTTGCTCTGATTGTAACTTTGTATCTCATTTTTTTCAAATCAATTCATATTTTGTTTCTCAAAACTTGATCTGAAATTATGATTAAGATTTGAGACACTGAGTTTTGGATCGGAAAATAACGTGATTTAAAGTTTTGAACTCTTAAACTCATTAATTTGTATCTCTATGGAATGTGGATTTAATATTTTTTTTTTTTAAATTTGTTTTCTATGTTTCAAATCTTCATGATACTTTCTAACTGCCACTAGCTAATTTCCCAGACAACCAGAAGTCGTATTTTATTTTGCAAATTATATCGTATAGAATGTTATTTCAACTCATTTTCGTATATCTGCACCTACAATGTGCGGCCCATGCATATTCTTTATCGTATTTAGATGCATTGCATGATTTTATTACGACAAGACGAACTCGACCTTTGTGTACGACAATTCGCAAAAAAATCTGTGAAATGACCGATATACCCCAGAACACCAGAAGACGTATTTTATTTTACAGATTATATCGTATACAATGTAATTTAAACTAATTTTCGTAGATCTGCACCTACAATATGCGGCCCATTTTTATCGTATTTGAATACATTGCATGATTTTTTTACGACAATACAATCCAAATCAAGAAATTGTGTGCTAATGTACCTATATGGACTCCAAAATGATACGTTTATACTGGTTTTGCTGCATTATATGCGATATGTTTACACGTATATTTGTGTTGCAAATTCGAAATACCATCAAATGGTTGTCTGGGACGATGATCAGCCATGATTGACAGATTTCGTCGTGCTACGAATAAAATTATTCGAAATTAAGATATATAACTGCATTGATTCGTAATAATGTGCATGCAATCGTATACCTATGCAAATTAATTCGCATGTCTGATTTTCGTAAAACGTATTTGCTGGCAGTCGTAATAGAATACAAATAAGTTCAATAAAATCTTTTATGATAATATGACATCGATGATTAGACTCGTATTTAAGGAGGCTTCAAAATGCTGATCTATTTTTAGGTCATCGATGACGTGTTCTACTATTTAAAAGATTTTAGTTATAGAAATATACGATTTGCTTTTGGTTTAATGCCTTTGAAAAAAATCCTATGGAATTTATATATTCCAGATAGCGTCGAGGAACCATCATGAGCTGCAGATCGTATCGTCAGGGGATCAAGTCCAGGTACTAACAATAACTTCATGAACGTTGAAAAAATCAGCAATCAGGCAAATAATAAATTTGTACGATATAAACTTGAATTTGACAGAAAAAAAAAACGCCTTTCTTTGAAATAATCTTATTTTTATTATTTTTGGGAATGAATAAACCAATTGGTTTAAAGTACAAAAATAATTATAATCTTATTTTTAATTCAACTGACAGAAAATGAGAGCCCTGCACTCAAGTCGCGGAAGACGAAATAAGTCGTCAAACTTTCCATATTGTTACGAACTATGTCGTATATTACAACCTCAATCATCTATATGATGATGTAAATTGTCATAGTATATTCCAAAAAGAATCAGGGTAGTCGTAAATGATGCGCATGACAATTCGTGCAAATCGTAATTTAATACAATCCAAATCAAGAATATGTTTGCTAATGTACCTATATGGCCACCAAAATGAAACGTATATAATGGTTTTGCTACATTATATACGATATGTTTTCACGTATATTTGCACGTATATTTGCGTTGCAAATTTGAAATACCTACAAAATGGTTGTCTGGGTTTTTCTCGAATAAGCACAAACCAAACGATCAATAATGCTATGAAAATATTTAAAATATCTTTCCGTTATTTTTGTTTGTATTGAAGAATTTAAGTTCTTGAAAAGGGTTAAAAAAAATGAGAATTAGATTTAACATTTTGCAGCTTAAATCAGAGTTTTCATTTTTAAGAAATTTCTTAACTCTTTCGCATTGATTGCACGTGATTTATAAACAATTTTTAAATGAAAATACCAGAAACTATTTTCTACGCAGACAACATGGCTATTTGAAGATAGTATACTTAACTCATCTCCGTCAATCGAATTATAGCCCCCCCCCCACTGAGAAAAATTGCCCCCCGCCCGCGATGGCTTAATCCAGCCCTGTTGATTTCTCATATCAACCTTAAATCATCAAATCCCAAATGCTTCAATTTCAATTTTCAGAAGTACAACATTTTCTTAATTTATTTTTTAACAATGTTACATAGAGGAGATGAAGGCATAACGAGAACCCAGGGCATAATAAGCATTCCTTTTTATTACAAAAGTACATATTTTTTTAAACAAATTTTCATGAGGATTTTTTTCTAATACCTTCATAGGAGGGATGAGGGCATAACGAGCACCCAGGGCATAATAAGCACTCCATTTTTCTACATAAGTACGTATTTTCTCAAACAAATTTTCATGAGGACTTGTTTCGTACTACCTATAGTATTAATTTTTCACCAGAAAAGAAAAATCCTTTTCATTTTTACAGAAATATTAAATAATAACCAGCTCGGTTCTCAAGTGACGAAAATATTATAATTTTTGAGCACCACCAAATAAGCATTTATGACCTTTAAATAATCTTGATCTGAAATGTACGCACTGCAACCTGATCTACACATTGTTTCTCAATTGTCAGCATTATAAAATTTTTGACTTTTAACTTTAATCTATTTTAAAACACGTTTTTACTTTAATTTGTTCACTGGAGGCGAACAGAGCACTATCAATGAAGGCATAATGAGCATTTTCTGCCGGGGAATCTAGCAGCGAATTCGACTCGATGAAGTCAACTGAGTAATAGAGCTACAGCTTAACTTGTATCGTCCGACGATTTGGCCTATTGGTTAGATGTCTGAGAGGTAATCAGTAGACTCGAGTTAGATTCCTGTTCGAGGTGATTTTTTTTTTGCATATACCATTCATGATTGATTTTTATTATTGTTACATTATACGGCTAATAGCATCAAAGCATCATCCGTCAAACAAAACACCAGAAACATAATGTATGAGCATGTGTTGATTGTTTGAGTTCTACAAACAGACCTAGATTATTTTGTTATTGCTTTGTTTGATGAATCTACGCCTCACCGTTTAGTGCTAAATGCATCGATCATGAATGATAAATGAAAAAAAATCACCTTGACCAGAAATCGAACTCGAGTCTACTGAGTCTACGCTGCTAGATTTTACGGCAGAAAACGCTCATCGTGCCCCGATTAATGGTGCTTGTACTGCCCCAGGTGTGTTCTCATTATGCCCCTACAGTGACTGGTTTTCAGCTTTCGGCAAACAATTTAAAAATACATTTTTAAACGTTTTTATCTTTTTTTCAAGTTTCATCCAATATGACAACAGACTATTTGAGTGTCTGAATACAAAACATTGATGTTATTCACATATTATAGCTGTTCTCTATGGTTAAATAAGCGTTTTCCCCTACATCTATTGCTGAGCTCTATTTGTCCAGTTATTGCAAATCACTCGGGGCCAACATATTCACTTGTATGTACCTACATATTGACCAATCTTAATAAAAAGTTCAGTTTTTCTAGTCACACCTCATTCCAACGGAGCTTGATCGAAAAATATTGCCAAGAAATAAAGTATCAAAAGTGGGATCAGTTCCGTTTGAGAAAAAATTAAGATTGAGATGTTTGCCGGTTGTTGTCGGTGCGAAGGTCTCGGAAGTTGGCAGCGTCACCCATTTTCTGTTGATCCCGAAAGGACGCTCGCTGGCTGGTTCGGTCATAAGTCGATGCCAAACTGTCGAGGCATTCCGGAAACCGGCGGTGGACTCCTGTCCTTGTCGTGGAGTCTGAGGAGTCCTCCTTACAGGTTGAAGGCGACGTCGTTGTCGCCGTCATCATTTATTCCAGTTTGGAATAAAATATGGAACAAGGAAACTTCCTTCTGCTTCTCGTTCCAGTTCCAGTTGTTCCCAGCATCCCAGCCCAGAAAAGGGAGCTCCTTATTATGTAACAGCTTTTCTCAACTGCGTGTGCATCACATCGTAACGAGTCAAGGAGAGCCAACAGCAGGAGCAAGCAGTGATTAGGTTAGGTAAGATATGAGCTGTTGGCTTCCCGGGAAAAAATCCTTGGCAGTGGGTGGGCTCTGGTATTTTGAATCAGGTCCCAGAATGGCGACGACGAAGACGACCGAGACGCATTTGGGAGAAGCCGTAGCACCTTCGTAAGTAAAGTCTTCGGTCTGGCTCCCGCCAACGACGGAAAAGTCAACTCGGTGTAGGTATGTGGTATTTCGTTTATTGGAATTTGCTGTCGCCAATTTTTTCATCATTCAATTGAGAGCTTCGGGTTTCCCGTTTATTGGTACTTCTTGGTCCTTCTCGGTCTGCTCACATATGAGGTGTCGGGACGAAATATGGAATGTTGGTCGTAAATTTTGTGATGTAACGATGTTTACCCCGAAAATTCGCATACAATCCTGGCAGATATCATAATACGAGTTGTGTTGTTTGGAACCATGGAGTGCGTGCCGGGTTTCGAGAGGGGGTTCTTGTTTTTTTTTGGAATGGAAATTTATCCCGAGCAGACTTTGATACCAAAATCGACAGCAAACTGAGACCAAGATTAGGTTTCAACAGCAAAATGACAGCATCATTTGCTATAGGGTTTTCTATTACAGCAAAACTAGGCATCATTAAGGTATCCGAAATTTGAGTTCAATAGCAAGCTTATACCAGAATAAGGTACCAACAGCAAAATGATAACATCATTTGGTGTTGATTCTTCCAAGAGAGCAAAACTGAGCATCATCATGATCTCATTAATTTATTAACAAAAAAAAAAAAACAAATAAAACGATAAAATGAAGAATAAATGAGGTTTTTTTTTCGATGTTCTCACATAGCAAAGTTGCGCCAAAATGAAATCATAATTGTATCTTAAATACATACTGTAACAAATATCTTCTACAAAATTTAATTATTGACGATGATCACAGAAGCGATTTTTGGCTCTATTCGACGTGATCCATAGGCGAAAAAAATCTCTCCCGGTGTAGCCGAGTTTCAGATTTTTGGATTGAAATACTTGCAATTTAACATGGATGACAAATTAGTTAAATGGTCTTTGATAAATAATAATATCTGCAAAATTTATCAAGCAAAACAATAGTTAAAGACTCAGAAACTTACGTATGAGTTCATCAGTATTACTCTTAATTTCAATTCAAGTGATATTTAACCCTTCGTTTCATAAAGTAACAAATTTGCAACAATTAATGTATGAAAAAAGTGAAAAATCGTATTTTATTTTAATTTTTTTTCTTAATGTACACATCATTTCCGACTGTTTGAAATGATTTTTAAAGAAATATAAAAAAATCATGAAATGAAGGGTTAAGCCCTGATATCAAACTCAAAACTAAGTAGTTTTGGTATAGAACAGCATTTCAGTGGCAGCCCTCAACTTTGCGTTCGACTGGGCATTTCCAGAACTAAACTAAACAGGTATACTCAAAACTAAGTTCGACAGTCGGACTTAAATTTGAACCTTTTTCATGGCTTTATTCGTAGCTTCTTACAACGGAGTTCGGCGGCCGATCTCAAATTTATACTTTCTATTCGAGAATGTAAAATATATTTTCATCCACAGCCGAACTTAAACTTGAGTTTAAAATCGGAAGCGTGAATAGTTTTCAAAAACAACAGTGTGATTGGCAACAGTGTCTTCGGCAACTTTGTTTACATCATGTTGAAACAAAACAAAAATTTGATCTGCTTGAGTTGGTGACTTTTTTGTGTTCTTGGGTCTCGAGAGATTATTTCTTCTAAAAGCAAGTAATGCAGGTAACCATAACGTTTTATGTTTACGGATATGAATAAAATTGTTTTCCATAGGTTCCATTTTAAGATGCATTTTTGTGTTCCCGGAAAAAGGCTTAGAGCCAAGATGTCGACCGCAGATGCTCCGGGTGAATTAAAGGCACTTTGCTGGCAAAATGGGCTGTCACGGTTGTCACCACCAGAGTGATAGAACCAAACAAAAAAGGCACAACAACAAAGGAAACAAAATATGGTAAAACTATCCGAAAATGTACATGTTTGCTGCTCTGTTCAACATAGTGGGAAGAGTTGTTCAACTGCTAAACATCAGGTGAGTAGCTGACAGATTAATAGACTGCTAAAAACGTGACTGTTCTTGTTCCCCTTAGTCTACGACAAACTATTGCAGCTTTCCAGTCATCACAGTGTTTCCATGGAACCTCGAATTCTACCAATCCACCTCAAACACTTCCGAAATAGCCAGGGCGGTCGAGGGAAGGTTCGCAACAATTCAGTGGAAGTTCGAGCTCCTACCGAAACCATCGAAGTGAACAGCTGATTTGATCGGAAGTGATTACAATCCCAATACGGTTTAGACAGCCTTTCTCAACAACGCCTTTTCCTGCCTGCCAGTGCAACTTCCGGAAGAGATTTTAACTACTCGCAGGTGGATATGGTCGAATTTTGCTACAAAGGATCAGGATTTCGAGGGGCAATGTATCTGATGCCTGTAGACGAAATCAGATCAGGTCAGTTAAAGCGCCGTTTCAGGTAAGTAAAACTAACATTAAATTTTATCTCCTAGTAGATGGTAAAGCTGAAGTAGATCTCTGTTTCATGTCGAATGTCATGAAATGCATTCTATAGATCTTCTGAAGCAAGAATCTTTCCATTTAACACTTCAATTTAACATGCCGCTGTAAACCCCTTTTTCTTTTTTCCTCGGGATTTTTATCCTGTTTTCTAAGAATAAGGCTCGTTAATACATTTGTCTTTAGTCTAAATTAGAATATTTTAAACCACCACCCAGATTTTTGACTCTTCAAGCACGACAGATTTTGTATTAATTGAGGTTGTAAATTTTCAAACGCTAAACAATAAAAATAATTAGAAATGTATCCATGAGATGCAATTGATGATTTAAATTTTTAGTTGGCACGCTTAACGGCTGGTTAATGCATGTCTCAAAGTAAAAAAAAACTTATCTCGTTATAAGCTTAGGAGCTAATTCTAAACGCCGTTAAGTAGACAACGCACTTTGGAATGAAACAAGTTGTAATCCTATGTGACTACATGAGTCTGTATTAAGGCGCTTATCTTTATTCAATTCTTATCTTTATTCTTTGCATGTATGATAAAAAATGTCCTGTCATGTCATGGTTGTCCCATGTGAAATACACCGGCTAGTTTGTCTCACATGTTTATTTTTTCAAAAAATAACATCCGTAACTAATGTTTATTTTGCAAATATTTATAAAATGTATAGTATTTAACATAATTTAAATGAAATTTATTGAATATTCCTAGTTTGTGACAAAATACATACAAAAAATACCAAATTGTCTTATTTAACCAAGATGAACGCGCATCAAATTTTTTAAGGCCTTTTTTGTAGGATTCGAAACCTTAAGGTTTATTCATTCCCGTTTCAAGTAGCTTTTCTCGATTAAATGTTTTCTATAAAAGACAGTTTGCACATTGCGGCAGTGATCTTTATTTGAACTTTTAGTTATCATCACATAAACAAATTTCGGAACATTGACCGAAAAATAGACCTGGTTGATTAATTAAAAATCTTATTTGGTGCGGCAGTGATCTTTATTTGAACTTTGAGTTATCATCACATAAACTAAGGTGAAATTTAGTAGCGAATCGAATATGCCAATTCGAAATTGATAAGTGCGTCCACAAATTGCGTTAACACATAGGAGGTTGGCACGTTTTTTTTACATGGGGGATCTACCAAAACGTTATGTAAGAAACCGTCAGAAACAATAGTTCGAAATTTCTATTAAAGATTCAAATTTTGTTTTAAAACTTAAGTTGTAAGAGCAACTGTAGCCCTGGTCAAAATAACCGGTTTACGTTAATACTCAAATATTTTAAGCAGCGCACGGTAACCGGGGAAATTTTTCAAAATGTTGAACTTCGAAAATTTATCGAAAATGCTCCGGTTATTGAGCGTGTTAGATTGCCAAGAGCCAATTAATATATTTAAAACCGCTTATCGAAAAAAAACACAAAAATAATTGAGGCTTCAGGTTTCCACATTCTCACTATTTAGTATATTATTTACACCATAGGAGATTCAATCAATCCAAATTCTTTAATGCAGCAGGTAATATTAAACATTGCAATGTACTATGAATACTTCATAATTTATTCATAAAGATTTGGATACAGTGTTTTTGCATAAATATTGCTTTTAATAAAAATAAACTTATTTCTGATGAGTTCTGAAAAAAATATTTCCTACTAGTTAAATTAACATTGAGTTCTTACCACCAGAATTGTTATATCAGTTGCATAAATTCAGGCGTTTGGTATTGGGTCATCCCGTAATACAAGAGAGATGAATCATCCGCACAGGATGAAAATACCAGAAAAGAAAAGACAAAATTATAGCAAATTTGGCTATCATGCCTTGATTGTCGAATTTGCTTGTCGTAAGGTTGTACACAGCAAAAACGAGCGTGAAATTTTTATACATAAATAGCAACGTACTGCCAAATTTAGCTTGTTGTGATGCCTAAACGACACCTCGTTTTTCAAAAAATTTGAGAGCCTATTTATGCCAAATTTTGCTGTAAAGGTAATAAATTTGATGCCTTATAATGGCATGATTTTGCTCTCCAAGCTCTCAAAAAATGAGGTGTAGTTAAGGTCTCAGTTTTAGCAAAATAAGGCATCACTTTGCTAACCATGTATGAAAATTTTTGCTCTCATTTTTGCTGTGTACCACCTTATGTCAAGCAAAATGAGAGCAAATTCAACTCTCAGGGCGTGATAGCAAAATTTGCTATAATTTTGCCATAATAGTCTGCTCGGGATGGCTTTATTTTGCGATGTGAACAATCGTAAGTGATAAAGATACCTACGCCGAATTGAAAAACGATTCATTTTGAGTTTAAAACGTAATTCGGTTGTGGTTAATAAAGTTTGATAGCAATAATCACAGCAAGAGTTATTCATACCTAACAAGTTCTAACTTCAAGCATTCTAATGCTTGATTATAAAACGAATAAAGCTTTAAAATGTTAAAATTTTAAAAAATAAAACAAAGTGTTGTTCTTTAATCCTATCCTTAATCATATCTGTAACAACTGAGTCATAAGTAGCGGGAATAAATAAATGTCGAATTTCTACTTACACGCGGCATTGAACAGCTTAACGTGGGGTTTGGTCCCCTTTATGTGAACTTTATTTGATGGTTTTTGATTATCTATGATGAATTTTACAGAACAGAGTTGTAAACCATGACAAAAATGACAAAAATGACAAAAATGACAAAAATGACAAAAATGACAAAAATGACAAAAATGACAAAAATGACAAAAATGACAAAAATGACAAAAATGACAAAAATGACAAAAATGACAAAAATGACAAAAATGACAAAAATGACAAAAATGACAAAAATGACAAAAATGACAAAAATGACAAAAATGACAAAAATGACAAAAATGACAAAAATGACAAAAATGACAAAAATGACAAAAATGACAAAAATGACAAAAATGACAAAAATGACAAAAATGACAAAAATGACAAAAATGACAAAAATGACAAAAATGACAAAAATGACAAAAATGACAAAAATGACAAAAATGACAAAAATGACAAAAATGACAAAAATGACAAAAATGACAAAAATGACAAAAATGACAAAAATGACAAAAATGACAAAAATGACAAAAATGACAAAAATGACAAAATTGACAAAAATGACAAAAATGACAAAAATGACAAAAATGACAAAAATGACAAAAATGACAAAAATGACAAAAATGACAAAAATGACAAAAATGACAAAAATGACAAAAATGACAAAAATGACAAAAATGACAAAAATGACAAAAATGACAAAAATGACAAAAATGACAAAAATGACAAAAATGACAAAAATGACAAAAATGACAAAAATGACAAAAATGACAAAAATGACAAAAATGACAAAAATGACAAAAATGACAAAAATGACAAAAATGACAAAAATGATAAAAATGACAAAAATGACAAAAATGACAAAAATGACAAAAATGACAAAAAAGACAAAAATGACAAAAATGACAAAAATGACAAAAATGACAAAAATGACAAAAATGACAAAAATGACAAAAATGACAAAAATGACAAAAATGACAAAAATGACAAAAAATGACAAAAATGAAAAAAATGACAAAAATGACAAAAATGACAAAAATGACAAAAATGACAATAATGACAAAAATGACAAAAATGACAAAAATGACAAAAATTACAAAAATTACAAAAATGACAAAAATGACAAAAAAAGTCAAAAATTACAAAAATTACAAAAATTACAAAAATTACAAAAATTACAAAAATGACAAAAATTACAAAAATTACAAAAATGACAAAAATTACAAAAATTACAAAAATTACAAAAATTACAAAAATTACAAAAATTACAAAAATTACAAAAATTACAAAAATTACAAATTTACAAAAATTACAAAAATTACAAAAAATTACAAAAATGACAAATATGACAAAAATTACAAAAATTACAAAAATGACAAAAATGACAAAAATGACAAAAATTACAAAAATTACAAAAATTACAAAAATTTCAAAAATTACAAAAATTACAAAAATTACAAAAATTACAAAAATTACAAAAATTAAAAAAATTTCAAAAATTACAAAAATGACAAAAATGACAAAAATGACAAAAATGACAAAAATGACAAAAATGACAAAAATGACAAAAATTACAAAAATTACAAAAATTACAAAAATTACAAAAATTACAAAAATTACAAAAATTACAAAAATTACAAAAATTACAAAAATTACAAAAATTACAAAAATTACAAAAATTACAAAAATTACAAAAATTACAAAAATTACAAAAATTACAAAAATTACAAAAATTACAAAAATTACAAAAATTACAAAAATTACAAAAATAACAAAAATTACAAAAATGACAAAAATGACAAAACTTACAAAAATGACAATAATTACAAAAATTACAAAATTTAAAAAATTATAAAAATAACAAAAATTACAAAAATTTCAAAAATTACAAATATCACAAAAATTACAAGAATTACAAAATTTACAAAAAATACAAAAATGACAAAAATGACAAAAATTACAAAAACTACAAAAAATTACAAAAATGACAAAAATTCATAAATTAATTAAATTGTAAAAAAGACAAAAATAACAAAAATTACAAAAATTACAAAAATTACAAAAATTACAAAAATGACAAAAATTACAAAAAATTACTAGAATTACAAAATTTACTCAATTTACTTAAATTTAAAAAAAAAACAAAGCTTCAAAAATGACAAAAATTACAAAATTAAAAAAATTACAAAACAAAAATGACAAAAATAACAAAAATGACATAAATTATAAAATTTTTAAATACACAAAAAAGCCAAAATAGGACATTTATTTAAATAGAAATGGAACAAAAACGAGACAAAATTCTAACAGAGATGAGACAAAAGTTAGTCAAATGTTAGACCTTAAGAAAACGAACTTAGACGAAAATGATGCAAAAAATGCAGCAATTCTGAGACCAAATGCAAAAATTAGACACAAATGAGATTAAATGAAATGGTTATTTTTGAGACAAAATAAGTACAATCATAACGCAAAAATAAAAGAAAAAAAATATGATAAAAATGATGCTAAAAAAGAAAAAATGAGACAAAAGTGGGAAAAATTGGACAAAATGCTTAAATATTGCAGATGCCAGTTTTAGAGTCAATCAGCAAAATAAACAAATTTTAAAGGTTTTTTTTCAAAAGTTATAATTATTATAATTTGATCCAATTTTTTCTGAAAATTTTCTACGGCGATATTGGTGAAATTTGAGTTCTATTTGTGATTATTTTTATAGAAATTATTGAAGCATAGAAAAAGATTTAAAGAAATAGTTAAAGGTTGAAAACGAATTAGAAAATTTTTTAAGAAACCGTTCCACATTGAACTTTTGTTTAAGCATGGATTGACTATTTTGAAGTATTCGAGAATATAATAGAGATTGGTTTTTTTGTGTAGCAGAAAAATAGTCATCGACTGTTAACAAGCAATTTGTTTAAACATGCAAAGTGACTGTCATGAATTTCTCTGAAAAGTAACTATGAAAAAATCCATGATCAATGTAACGTTTTCGACTAATCTA